>NC_081414.1:859434734-859637705 GCF_030272615.1 Cryptomeria japonica | reverse complement strand
GTTTGTGCCAGTGGAGTATCAGAGGAAGGTGGGGGTAAGTTATCTATCACCTTTATACTTGGAGGTCCACCTACCTCACCTTTCCCCTTATCCTTGTCCTTTTCTTTTTGATAGACTTTAAAAGTCTTTGGTCTCTTAAGCTCTTCTTGTTTCTCTTTTTCAACAAAGAATATATCCCACTTGTCTACAGTTTCTTCTGATATTTCATTTACTCTACTTGCCATTAGTGCTACATGTCGATGACCGGTTGAGAATACTATCCAGTTAGCCTCACTGATTAACTCATCAATCTCTTGAGTTGAGTTCACTGGGTAAACTGCAAGTATTTTTTCTATTTTGATCTTTTTATCTAATTCCACAATTGCTACCCTTCTAACTTCTAATCTTCTATACAAGTCATTGGGTATATCATCAACAACTTCCATCAAAAATTTCTTATAAATATCAAGATGTAAAATAACACTATTTTCTATACTTTCCTTTTCATCATCTGATAGTGTGTTATACAACTTGCTGATATTTGTCAATTTGCCATGTTCAATTATCTCACCCAAAATTTTGTCAAGTGGATGAATAACTTGTTTTTGTTTCCTCTTCTTTGGTGTCAACTTCTTTGCCAGAGGCCTAACTGCCTGTTGTTTCTGTCTTGTTCTTTTAGGTGTAGGAGCAGGTGCTAGCGAGGGTTTTCTTTTTCTCTCTACCATTTTGAATTTTGTTGGTATCTCACTGTCAAAGAAAGTAGCAACCGGTGAAAGATGTGTTTCCAGTTGTAGTCCTTCTAAGTCACTCTCCTTAATACCAGTTTTATTTAATACATCCTCTTTGATAGCTTTAGCCTGCCTTGTTCCTTTCCTAACTATCTAATCAGTTTTCTTTATTCTTTTCTGAGATTGAATACCTCTTTTAATTGTTTCAGCATTGCCAAATATTTTTTCTGTCAGTTCTTTAGGGGCTTCTAAGAGGGCTTTTGCATAAGTTTCACTTATATAGTTATCTACCTCATATCCCGTTTCAGTAACCCAAATAGTCCTTGGGACCACTACCTCCATCAAGATTTCATCTTTCTTAATTACAATGCATATCTCCTTTTGATATTTGTCAACAATAGCTTGAGATAGCCTTATCCTATTTTTCATTCTAGCCTTTATTGTTTGAAAATGTTCATTTATATTCTTGTCTCAGTCATCTCCCATGTTGTTGAGTATGTCCAAAAGTTGTTTTCCTATCGGGATGTGAAAACAAAAATCCTTTCTTCCAATACTGGGAACTTGCTTGGTAATATATAACATTAAACATACAAGTAGGTTGCCAAATCTAAATATACCTTTCTTATCACCTTTTTTCTTCCCTAGATTGTCTATCATTTCATCTTTCAACCATTCACAAATATCAATTTTTGCATTGTTGTTTACCATGTCATAGGCACTTTCGATACATAAGCTAGAAACAGAGTTTAATCTATTGGCATGTGTAATATTGTATCTAGGAATCATGCTTATGAACCTTACATTGATATCGTTAACATCATTTACTCTTAGGGATCTCTTATCAAAGATTACACCGATTAGGGTTATTACAGTGTCATTTAGAATCTTTTTAGTCTTCTCAGGCCTGCTACTGGTGGAAGGTAAGCCTGTCACTGCCCTAACTACTTCTTTGGTTATCTTATGAATTGAATATAACCAAAAGAACTCTCCATGTACTCTTCTTAGCACTATCCTTATAACATCCTTCGGAAAATTAGGGATACTAAGAATTTCCACAAAACCTAGGGTTTCAATTATCTTGTGTTCCAGTTTAACATTTCCATTTTCATCACATATAATTGTCTTGTACATGTTCTTAATCTCATCATCTCCTAGTTCCTCTATATGACAATGTATGTAGATTCTAGGATCCTCTGCATAAGCAACTCCCTTAGGTATTTTTGAGAATGCTCCTAGGGTATCATCTTTCTTTGCAATTTCGGGAATGATTTTAAATACGGGCCTAGGGCGCTTAACAACTTCAACTACAACAGGGTTTGCAATGAATTCACGTGCAAAGGAGGAAGCTATAGTTATAAATACCTTAATCTACCTTTAGGTATGAGTTCTTGAATGATTTTCTTGTTGGAAAATGTACACTCCAATGAGACATTGTAGGTTATTGAAGGTTTTGTTAGTGATGGCGACCTTACAATCCTATGTCACTGACAAGGCAATCCACTGGCACCAGCAAATTCAGATTCTACACCAGCACACAAACCACCGACACCAACAGTGAAAGGAAGCATACCGGCACAGAAGCTGACACGAATTTTGTTGTTAATATATTTTGTTTATTATTGTAAAATCATTGTAAGCTGACTTGGCAAGTTGTAAAATGACTCTTATATAAGAGAGTTCATTGAAGAACATTGTAAGAAGATATGTAATGAATGGAGGAATGTAATTAAGTGAAATAAGGCAGACCTATTATGCGAATTATAGGTTAAGGGTTTATGTATGAAGCAGAGCTATAAACCAGTACTGGATCTGGCATAGTAGATGCTATCTTGAAGCAGTACAAGACATTGGATTTATATAATCCATTTTGTAAGTTAGTGAGACTTCCCATTTTGTAATTGAGCAGTGAGCTCTAGGCACTTGGCCTTCCTACATGTGCAAGCCCCTCTTGTAGCAGTAATATTCTCTTATTAGCTAGTAAGTGAATATTGTGGGCCATAAATCCCATCGAGGTTTTTCCCACATTAGGTTTCCTCGTTAAAATATTGTGTTATGGTGTGTTTTTCATGTGGTTGTTTTTATCTCTATTTATTGCATTACTTTTTGTTTACTGGTACACAGTTCTAATTTGCTCTACATGTTTTAAATTAAGAAATCTTATTACTAGTTAGATACTGATTCACCCCCCCTCTAAGTATTTGTGGGAATCCTAACATTGCTTCACTTTTCGCTATGTGTTATCTTGTCATTCATCCCTCATAACAAGAGTAAGTCACCCTACAAAATTTTATTTGAGTCTTTATCTTGTTGAAAATTCCTTCATTCAATCCTTAATCTGCTTGTAAATCATCTCTTAATCTGTAGCACCAAGTTTTAATGATCTGTTTGAACCTCATGAACTCCTTGAACCATTTTGAAAGGAGTTCGTAATGTTCATTTAGGTTTTGTAGATTCTAAGTTGTGTCTAAAATGTTTTTAGACTAACATCCACTCAAGTGTTTTGCAGCATTTCTATTTCATGATCACGGATTATGTTTCATACCCTCATTCTCTAGATCGTGAACCATTTGAACCTAGTTCAAACAGTTCAGTGGTGTTCAACATGTACGATAAAGTTCAAAAGGCCAGTGACAGTTAACCAAAGTTAATCTTTTCAAAGTAAATTTTCTTTGGCACAGTGTACGCTTTGAACTACCTAAACCCTCATGAATTCAGTTCAAATTATTCATGCATGTTCAGATCAGGTGGGTCCCAGGGACTAAATGACATGATGGCACATTTATTGCTAAGTTGAGGAAGATTGAACCATATCTCGGGTGATGTCAACTGGCTGATTTTTTAAGGCAAGTAATCATTTTTGGGAATCGGCGGTTACCCCAAAAACACCGCCATGCATTCAATACACACACGTGATGTCAAATCCCATTCTTGGCACATTTGAGTTGACGGCCAAAATTAATGCACTAAATGAGTTTTTTATCACTTCATTTGCTATATTGCTATAAGGTATGAAGTGATTCATTTTTTAAACTTGTTCTTCTTTGCTGTAGAGTGTTTGATAGAAGGTTTGTTTGCTGGTAATTGTTTGATTGGTTTCAACTATGAAGGTGAGTTTTTATTCCTATCTTCTCTAGTTATTTTTAGCCATTTTTCTGTCTCATAATAGAATTTGCTGGGAGAAATAAGGGTTGTTATTTATGAATCATGAAGTTCACTCTGCACCTTTTCAGAAATATTTTCAGTCTTGCTTGCATAGAACCAATTGTCAGTGATACAAACCTAAAAGGAGAGAATTTAGAGGCCTAGAGGCCTTGAAGGAAATGGTTTTTAAAGGGATTGATAGTTCTTTTGGTTTAGAAATTCTAAGTAGTGGCCTTGTAGAGGCAGAAGCCTTTCCTCCTGCTATCCCTTGCCCAAAATTAGTTGTGGAGTGCATCACAAGGTCTGATCCTATTTCTAAAACTATCCAGAGAGATAATGGTGAAACCCTCCTCACGATAAACAGGGAAGTCATTTCTTCTGTTTTCAAATTGCCTGATTATAAGTTCTCAAATTTTTCTCCTGCCCAATTAGTCACTGAGTTCAACGTAGATAAAACTAGACATCGGAACAATATAGTGAAGCATTGGTTGAAGGTTCCTTAGAGGGGTGGCTCCAGGTTACCTAAATATCCCAACAAAAATCATATGCTTCCCCACATCCATGATGTTATGTTATTTTTACACTGAGTTAGAGGTTCAATGGAGGCTTATAGCTTTGACAACTAGATTTACTATTACGTACAACTAGTGTTGGAAGGAAAGCAATATCTTAACCGGGCAGAGCTTATTGCTGATTCCATGAGGGAACAATTGAGCATGGTGAAGAAGTTCAATAAAAATTTCTTTATGTCCTCATGTTTGATTTATTTCCTGGCATGTCTTAAATAAATAATGGGCATACCTAGACAACTTGCTAAAGGAGATGTTTTTGTGTATGACTTTTACCCCATGTTGCAAAAAGATAATGCATTTCAGGATTTTAGGAGAGTACATAATTATTTCCTAGGAGACTTGTGTTATGAGCTAAAGAACATGAAATCTAAAAGGGTATCTAAAGGTGCCCAGGCATTAGTGAAAAAATATGGTAGTTTCTTTGTTCAGTTTCCTCATTTCTGTTACATAATGGTAGGTGGTTTCGAGGAAGAGACTTTCAGACTTCCTCGCTTTTGTTCTGATTGTTTTGTTCTTGCTAAGATCTATAGGTAGTTGCCTACCATAATTAAGAAAGCTCAACCTAGAGATAAATGGGAGGATCATTTTCCTGTTCAATTGGGTGTTTTATCTTGTAGTTCAATGTTAGATGCATTGAGCATAGGAGCTGACTTGAAGAATTTCAATTTTCCATTGTATCATGAAAGGAAGGGCTTTGAAAATAAAGGTTTCTCATGGAGTCTTGGTTTGATGCCGCACCTTCCAATCCCACACTTGGAGGACTTTTGGGAAGATTGCGGTGATGAACTTGAATTGTTCAAAAGAGCAAATATGAGAATGGTTTTGGAACAGGTAGTTTCATTGCAGGTGAAACTTGATATAAGTGGGCTTGAAGAGGATTATCTGGATTTTTTTGAACCTAGATATCTAGACCAAGATGAACCTAAAATGTCCTACATTAATTGGGATGTGGAAGAAGAGGATAATATACAGCTTTGAACAAAGAGAATCTTGGAAAGAACCACAGAATAGGTTAATAAGAAGAGAAATGAAATTAGGCATCAAGATTGATCCTACAAGAGATAATGTTGTTTCTCTACGTTCCCCAAAATGTTTTTCTAACCCCACTTCTATGCCTATTCATGTAGGTAAAAATAAGAAGTCATCTCACACCAAGGACGAGCCTAATCATGCTTTGAACTTTCTTGCCCCTCAACATACAAGGTCACAGAGTGTTGCATAGAGGAAAATGGAATAGATCAAAGACACAGAGGTAAAAGACAAGATCCTTGATACTCATATTTTTGAGGTCGAGGACCTTGACAGTGATATTATCAACACCAAGGATTCTCATGCAATCACTGTAGCTATGACACCCCCACCTAACGCAACCAGAGGAACAACTAGTTCAAGTACAACTCCCAAATGCTTAACTACTTCAGTGAGCAAGAAACGAAGCTTCATCCCAGTCTCCATCCCAATCCAAGACATGGTGGTCAAATACATGGAGAAAGTTTCCAAATAGAAGAAGTTCAAAATGACTACTAGATTGGATGTTGATGAAAAGACTGGGAGGTGGGTTGCTGAAATTGCCTCTTATAAGCCCAAAGATGAAAATAAGGAAGTAAATGCAGAAGATTTTGAGGTCACCAAAGTGGATCTCGGGAACATGAGTAGGGACTCTAATAATCACCTCTTCCAAGTGTCGGCTAAAAAGATGCTCACTAGGTCAGAAAAAGATGGCCAAGAGAAAAGAGAACTAAAATGGCATATCAAGGTTCTAGCTCAATTCATTGATAGCATAGGCTATTTTGGAGCACTTCCCATATCACATGCTTTAGAAATTTTTGACCCTACTTCACCAGAGAACAAAAAACTGATGAATCAAGTTCAACGAGCCAAGAGCATCGCAGGGGCTGTAGAGAAATGGATTGAAGGAGTGATTAGAGATGGTGAAAAATATATTACAAACTCCAGGAAGCTATGCGATGAAATGCAAAACCTCACTACAGAGATTCAGAATCAGATTGTGCCATGGTAAAAAGAAGAGCATAAATGGGAGAATGTATTACCCATGCTCACCAAGATAGAAGAATATGGAGCCACAAAGTTTTTAGCAGAAAATTCAATTAAATTGGTAGCTGATGAGTGCCAACTCTTCGTATTGAAGAAAACTATAGCATGGCGGGTAATCACATTCAAGTCTATGATTTCTAATGCCAGGGCCTCTATTTATGAGCTTCAGGAACTTCAGTGTAACTTGGTCAATGACAACAAAGTGGTTAACCTAGACCATGATAGGCAACTAGGACTTTGTGGGCTCAACACATAGGACGTGGTGAAGGCATTTAGGCTGCACATGGAGAAAGTTAAGGCCAAAGGCAATTTTACTCCCGAAGATATAACACAAGTCACCCAAATTGAATCCATGACATTTATCGATAATGATCAATTACCTAAGCATGCCGAGAAAATGGTGAAGCACAGGTGGGACAAAGAAGCTGCAAAAGCAAAGATCAATGCCATGAAAAATCTAAGTTAGTCTATAATTCAGGAGCTTGCAACTGCCCACGATGCCTAGAAAAGTGGAGGAGAGGATGATGATGGAGAAGAGGCATAACATGATGATAATGCTTTGTTTTTATTTTATATGCTTTTCATAATATGGCAATGACTTCAGGACATATGTCTCTTAAATACTCTATTTGTTTTTATAACTATTTCAGAGGAGGTCGGGTTTTGAGGGAGACCTCCTCTATTCTTTAAAAACTAATATAAATTAGATTAAGGTAGATAGAATAGGGGTTAGAATGATATACTTATATTTTTAGAGGTTTTTTTTTTGGTTGGAAGGAAGTGAATAGTTTTTCCAAAATCTGAAATTGGAAAGAACTTATTGTGTATTGTTATGTCTTTGTTGCATGGAATACATATAAAAAGATCATATGCATGTTGAGTGGAAAAATATTTGATTTTTGAATCCATGGAGTAGTATTTCTTTGCAAATATTAATCTAATCAAAATGACTGTGATAACCTTTCTGATGATCGATGTAGTCGTTAATTTGAGGCTTCTTTCTATGTGATTTTAAAAGGATATATGTTGAAAAGAGACTTTATTTCTCTTGTTTTTTTTTTTTTATGAGTACTGAATCAGTGTTATTGAAATTTGTTTTGATTACCTCTTTTTTTCATGGTGAAGCATCTTGAAGAATAGTTTTTTCTGAAATATTTGTAAATTATTTGCCTCTCATCTAAGAATGAAGTAGGCTACCTTACATGCTTTCAGGTTAAAAGCATACCAATTTATTTAATTAGATTATTCCCTGAATAACTAATGGAGGGAGCTGTACCTATCAAAAATTCAAAGGGAAGTGATGTATGCCACACTTACCCAACTGTTTAGTTGAACTTTTTTCTTTCAAAGAGGGTAACAAATCTTCAAATCAATTCAATTAAAAGAAAGACAAAATCTGTTCACTAACACTATAGATGCCTTTGCTCAGGATTTTTGCACTCTCAGGAAATTAGAATGCTCGATGAATTTAAAAGGAGCCAAAACACTTTCTTTATAGTGTCATTTCCTTCAACTGCCACATTTAATGTCTGTCGATTAAGTGAAAACTTAACTCATCTGCTAGTAAAGAAGTATTTCAACTTCTCACCATCAACTAAGGGTAAATTAGCATGTTTTTCAATTTGTTTCCATAACCCCAAATGATTAATTTTCTGTTAGATGAAGAATCTCCTATCGGTGGAGTGATACTCTGTTCTACCGGTGAAGGAATAGCTTCATTAACATTCATATCTAATTTTCTAATCCATTGTTTTGAAAATTATTTCTTTACTTCTTCAACCTTTTCTTTACCTTTCAAACTGGGTCCTTTGTTATTTGCTGGTGATGTCTTCTACAAAATTTTGCAATATGTCCAATCTTTTTACAAGCATAGCAAGTCACATTGTTTTTCTGAATAGCTTTTCCATATCCTATGCCGGTATGTGTTCTGCATTGATTAGATAAGTGTCCAAATCTTATACAAACATAACATCTTACATTCATTCTACAATTTTCTAAATTGTGACCAAATTTGTTGCATTTAGAACATTGACCGATCGGTGCATTGGTGTTTTGATAGTTTCTAGATCTACACTAATTTTCTCTATGACCATACTTGTTACATTTAAAGAATTTTCCATTAAATTTATAAGCATTAGGTCGTCTTACCGGTTTGTTGTGATCATGTTTGTTTGCAGTGCCAGAGCTTTCACCAACTTCAAAGCCAAGTCCATTAGTGTCTCCAATAGATTTCTAATTTTTCAACATGTCATCAAGTTCTTCTGAACTTTTCTTGAATTTCTCCTTGTGTTGATTTGCAGTAGCCAACTCATTTTCCAAGAAATCCTTCTATCTCATGAGTTCAATTTTATCATGTTCCAAGTGAATCATATCTATTTTTAACATATCATTCGCATGACTGAATCTTATATTTTCATTTGCAGCATCATTGATTCTTCTAGCAAAACCATCTTCATTCTTCTTTTTGTTTTCAGTGTCTTTACAAAACCTCATGGTCATGTCTTGCATCTCATTTATCAAAGACATATTCTCTTGTTTCAGTTTACTTACCAGATCATTAAGAGTCTCTTTTTCATCATCATCACTCTGTATCTTCCAATGAAGTTCTCTTCTTTTATTCCTAGCAATAGTGAGATTCTCCTGAAGTCCTTGAATGATTTCATGTGCAACCTTCAGATCATCTTTAAGTTTCATATTTTTCAGGTTTTCTGCATCATAATTGACAAGAGATGTTTCTAGTTGCTTTCTCAAATTATCTATCTGTACCGGTGTCAAAATCTTCCTCAAGTTGTTAGGCTTTTGAAAATAGAGGACCAGGCTCTGATACCAATTGTTAGAATTACCAAAGATACTGAGAGGGGGGGGGGTGAATCAGTATCTTGTCGGTTTATGGATTTTCTTAACTTATTAAATGAATTGCATCTCAAAATAGTATACCGGTAACCAAGAATTAATGCAGCAAATAAGAACAACAACCAAAACATAGAAAGCACACCATAACATACTATTTTAATGAGGAATCCCGGTGTGGGAAAAACCTCGATGGGATTTGTAACCCACAATATTCGCTTACTAGCCAATAAGTGAATACTACTATTACAATAGGGGCCTGCACATGCAGGAAGGCCAACTACCTAAAGTTCACTACTTAAATACAAAAGAGAAGTCTCACTGACTTACAAAAGTGGATTATATAAATCCAATGTCATGTACTGCTTTGGATCAGCATCTGCTATGCTAGGTTCATTACTATTTTAAGCTCATACAACAATCACAAACCTTATTTCATAATCTGCCTTAATATTGGCACATATTATCCATCTCACATATTCCTCATTACAAATGTTCTCTAAGATCTCATGCTTATATATGAGCCTTATTACAATTCACCTTATCAGCTTACAAAAAGATTTTACAATTAAATACAAAATACAATATACAAAATCTTGTCGGCCAAGGTGCCGGTGAACATATTTTCACTGCCGGTGAACTATATGCCGATGTAGAGTCTGCCAGTGTCGGTGCCTGTTGGTGCCATTGGATTGTAAGGTTGCCATCAATGGAAATACCTTCAATCACCTACAATTTGTCATTGAAGTGTGCATTTGCCAACAATGCCAACCATAAATGAAATGTCAGGGCATGTGTGAGTCAAGTAGATGAGACTACCCACAAGGTAACAATACAAGGTAGCATCAACTGGTGGAGAAGAGAACTTTTCCTCAAGCTTGACTCCTAAAAGAAAGGGAGTCGATGCAGGCTTACAATCAGCCATATGAAAGCATGCAAGTAGATCGAGAGCATACTTTGGCTGGGAAAGTGTAATCCCAGAAGGTGACTGTGAAATCTCTATCCCAAGAAAGTAGTGCAAAAGACCCAAGTCAGTCATAGAAAATCTGTCATGCAAGGTAGATTTGACACTATTAATGATGGATTAGGTTCTCCCCATAATGATCAAATCATCAACATAGAGCACAATTATCAAGTGTGAGTCATCTTGTTGCAAAATGTAGACATTCGAAACAGAATGACACCTGGTGAACCCTATTGAGAGAAGGAAGGAATCCATCTTGGTGTACCAAGTGTCATGCCCAAACTTTTGGGCAAAAACGGAACAATTTTATTTTTTTAAAACAACATTAATACATTAAATAATCTACATTTAAAATGGAATAAATACGTTTTCTCCTAACTAAAGGGTTAACTCAAGGTTAAATAGAATGGTTTCCTAAGCTGATTTAATCAACTCTGACATTAATGTGTGAATAATTAGAGTAGACTAACTATTCCTTAAAAAGGGTCGTTGCAACTTAATTAATTAATTTTACTTAATTAATTAATTTTTTTTCCTAATTAAAATTCTCCCAAAAGGATCAAGAGATATTAGTTATCTCAATCGTATTTAAAATATTCAAGACTAAATGAAATAATGTTACCTCATCTTAAAAATAATTAATTGAACATACGTGAAATTACTTTTAAATTTAACTAATAAAGTTAACCAAATCAATTATAATATTTGCCAAGTAAAAATCATTTTATATTAAAGTCGAATTTAAATCCCTTAGATATTCAAATTCCAACTATTATATAATTGACCAACAATGACTTCATAGGTTAAAAGTTTACATTAATACTTTTAATAAATTCCATTAATAAAAGTTTCCAAAAGATTTTTATCCCAAATAACATAATTAATAAATATATGAACTAGCATATATATCTATATACATATATGTTTATATATATATATATATATATATATATATATATATATATATATATATATATATATATATATATATATATATATATATATATATATATATATATATATATATATATATATATATATATATATTGGTGTATACTTACACACATTTCCCTACTAAAGTCTATATTAAAACCCAATTTTACCCTAGTCAATATTAGGGGTTAATTAATCCTACATATTGGCTATAGATAAATGGGGGAGAATTTTTTTTTTTTCAAATTTTAAAAAGAACCCCCCCTCATTGCATTTTAAAATTATTTTATTAAAAACCCTTTCTAGAGTTTATTTATTCTACTTATACTCTATCCCTATACTTTTCATTTCTTTAATTTCAAGCTAACCCTAACCCCAAATTGGGTTAGGGTTGCTTGTTACCTTTTCTCTTTTTTTTTTGTGCAGGTGGCGGCCATGGCAGCTGAGCAAAGGAGGGGACCGAACAGTTCTACAAAGGGCCGAGGGTTTCAAGAAAGGCTAAAGGGAGAGGGTGTGGGGTGGCCAAACTGTGGCTCTCCACGGTGGCGGTAATGGCTGTCCACTCTGGTTAACCATAGTGGCGGCCACAATCATCCACTACTGTTTAACCATAGTGGCGGCCATAGCTATTCACTGCTGCTTAACCCGTAGTGCGGGTCGAGCCATCCACTGCAGCTTAACCCGCAGTGGTGGCTACACCGCACTAAGGTATGCCATGAGGAGGTGGGGTGGGGTAGAGCCCTCAGCTCCCCCATCCCGATTTTCGGTCTAGTAAAAAATCTCCCCTTTTTTATATATATATATATATATTTTTTTTTTATTTAAAGTTTTAAAGAACATTATCTATATATATATATATATATATTCTAACTGTGAGGGCAAACATAATTTTGCTATCATCCAAAATTTTAAAAACACAATATTTCATTTCTAGAATATAATGTATCAAATAAATTTATATATACACATGAGCATTTTATTTAAAAAAAACCAACATACTTATAAATCATTTAACTAAGAAGAAAAAATAGATTAGATTTATAGGTTAGAACATTAGGCATAAACTTTGCTATATATATATGATTAAATTTGTTTCTTCCAAAGCATTTTAGTAGGGTATGTTAAATAACATAATAGAGTAAATTTTTATTTTTATTTATTTTTTTAATTAATATCATATAGTTAAGATTTTGATTTAAATAGCTCTATATCTAGATTTATTTTCTTTTCACTAACATGCCTTTACAGAATGTAAAATATGACAAAATTTTATTCATTTACAGCTACAGCTAACTTTTTCTAAAAATCATTTAATCCATAAACAATAAGATGTGCAATAATAATATGCACTCTAAAATATCTATCTTCCTTTGAGTTTGAACTATAGATGTAAACCAATATTTCATTTCTATTTAAAAGTGAGTTTTCTATTAACATTTAACATTGCATTTCTTTTTCAATAACAATTAGAAACAAAATATAATATCTTTCTTAGTCTTTTTTCAAGCAACAATATCAATACATAAATAATCACCAAATGTATTCTTCTTTTTGCAAGAATATAAATACTTCAAATTTAAATTACATCTTTATTACATGGTAAAAACTATAACAATAGTTACATTTAGAACATCATTGCTTATTTTACTAAGATAAGAAGATAACTAAATCAAGTCTCTCATTTCTACTAAATTAGGGCTTATCCACTACATATATTTTTGCAACTAAATACAATAGACATAGGATCATCTCAAAGCTTTCCCTTTCAAATCTTTTCCCAAGCAAACCTGCAATAACAACTTTTAGGTTGTGACCATGGAGGCTCACCTCCCAACCTAGGCTTACAAGAAGCCACCCTCAAGCTAGGAGAACCAAGGCTAGATGGGATACACACTATCCATACACATAAAAGCAAGAAAACTCACAACAACATTAACACTCCCACCCCAAGGATAAACAATGTCACTTATATGACTTTTCAAGTGGGGTGAACGTGGACCATATGCCTAGAGGATAATTCTACAAGTAGGAGAACATAATGCCATTGCAAGGCTACCAAGAAAAATATCCACAAGTTCCAAACTTCTCCCATAAAGCCCTTATAACCCCCAAGCCATACAAGCCAACATACTCCCCTTATTACCCCCATTGCATAAACAAAACACTATGCAAGAAGGGTCTCATAACTCCTTGTAAATCACTCTCTTCCAAAGATAGCCTCTACACTCATAGGTTGTCAAACAACTCTTCACCCCAAGGCCACTCTACCCTCCCAAGGGTGAGTTTGGCCTTGAAAACTCTCAAAACAAATATCAAAAAGAAATCACAATAACAAAAGAAAAGAACACATAGGGAAGAACTCAACATTTTCCTAACATACTAAGATATCAACAATGAAAACAACTATAACAAGCAATCTTTTTAAAAATACAACAACATACATGAGCTAGAAAAACAACCAACCTTAAATCTACTAAAAAGAATGATGAATCTTGTAGAAGAGCTACCCAAATACACTATCTTTTCCCCTCAAGACTTAGCCAAAAATATCCAAAAAAACAACTTACAAAACTACTCAATAATCTAAGTCTTCAAAAATGGAGAGTGGGTGATGAAACTTCTCCCTCCCAAACTATTCCCTAAGAAGACACTCCCCACTCTTTCCAACCCTCTTGGCAAGGGTGAAGAATGTTCATAGGTTGGTCTTCCCAATACCTTACAAAATTTCTAGCCAAGGCACCTCAAAAAACTTAAAGGAATGGGGAAGAGCAATGTCACTCATGAGGAGGGTTGTCTAACCTAGGTAGGCTCCTCAAAAGTTGAAATTTGGTCAACTTGGAAAAATCAACTTTTGGGGTGACTAAACAGTCCTCGGGGAGTGGACACATGGATAAATTTGGCCTTCATCCATAGGTACATCATATGGCTCACTAAAAATGCTGCTAACTTGACCCTAGGAGTTATTTTAACCCTCTACAAACTCACCCAAATTTTACCCACGGGTCAACCCTGAGTTGACCTTTCAAATGGCTCCCTATCCAAGACTTTCTTGGGACCATACTAGGATAATTGAAAAATGCATTTGTAAAACAAATTTCCTCCCGAGGGACATGTCATTTCCAAATCACTTTAGAACACATGTGTCAAGTGACACCACAGAAGAATTACACATCTCTAAAATACACATGGCAAATCCCTTATTTGGAATTTATAAATTAAACAATTTCCAAATTAAACACACATCCAAGAATAACAGTTACAAATTAAAACACATTTACAAATGATGTGTTGTCTCTCCAAATAGACAACCCTTGGCTTCACAAACGCACATAGGTCTAGGCTTGATTCTCCAAATAGTTTCCATGGTCAGATGGAATAATTTTCCTAGTCATCTCACTGTGCACATTAGTAATTCCAAAAATCACATATAATATTATCATATGGAAAGAATACAATTCACACATCGCATACAATTTCATTTATAATAATCAAGTTTCCAATTATATAATAACATCCACATAAAATAATGTACTAAATGGCATCATCATAATCATTATGGAATTAAATCATTTATAGAGAATGCATCCATAATTTTCTAGCATCGAAACAAAGTACTGCAAATCAAAGTAAATGACATAATCATATTAATGTTATCCAAACACTAGATGATAGAAAATATATGTCCATAATGTATCAAAATGTAGTATCAATAGTATGTCCAACATGAAAATAACTGAAATGCTATGACAGCTTGGGGTACGGCCTCACACCCTCCCCATCTAGTCATGAAGTTCATCAAAAAGATGGGGGTATTGAGATCTCATCTGCGTTGTGTCCTCCCATGATATTGTAACCTCATCATAACTATCCCACTGGACCCTAATGTGGTCTAGCTCTCGACTTTGAAGAGACAGCATCTGTTGAGACAAAATGTGGATGGGTTCCAAAGCTAGCTACCCATCTGACTCCACTTGCAAGGTATCCCAATCTAGAATATGAGACTCATCATAAATGTACTTCCTTAGAATTGATACATGAAACACATCATGGATGCATGACAAGATAGGTGGAAAGGCTAGATGATATGCAACTTGTCTTATCCTCTCAAAGATCACAAATAGTTCAACAAAGCAAGGTGCAAGCTTAGAACCCTTTCCATAACAAATTGGACTCTTATGCGGTCACACTCTCAAGAAAACTTTGTCCCCAACCATGAAGCTACGATCTATCCTCTTTGCATTTGCATATTTCTTCTTCCTATCATGTGCCTCTCTAAGGCATTGTCTAATCAAAATCACCTACTAATTCATATCACGAACCATCTCAGGACCTATGGCTACTCTATCCTCAATACGGTCTCAACTCAATGGTGTCCTACAAGGTCTGTCATACAAATCTTGAAAAGGTGGCATCCCCAAAGAAGTGTGATGCTCATTATTATAGGCAAACTCTACCAAAGGAAGGTACTCTTCCCACCTAGTTTGATGAGCCATGACATACATACAGAGCATGTCCTCTAACACCTAGTTTATCCTCTCTGTCTATCCATCCATTTCCGGATGATAGGTTGTACTGAAGTTGAGTCTAGTACCGATTGCTGCCTGTAATGCCTTCCAAAAGGAAAAAGTGAAGAGGGAGTCTCTGTCTGAGATAATCTTGCATAGAACTCCATGAAGTCTAACAATATCTCATAAGAATAGTCGTGCCACTACTAGTGTTGTGAAGGTAGTTCAGACTGGTGAGAAGTGGGCCACTTTGGTCAACTTGTCAACTATCACCATGATGGCATCATGACAACGTGCTGACATATGAAGACCAATGACAAATTCCATCAATATAGTATCCCACTTCCACTCTAGTATCACATGAGACTAAAGCAACCCACCTAGATGGTGGTGCTCCACCTTGACTCTCTAGCACTCAAGGCATCGGGCTACTAGTATAGCAATGAAATGTGGTATACCTGGCCAATGATATAGCTATCTCACATTTGCATGCATCTTCTTAACTCTGGGATGTGCTATATAAGGAGCTCTATGAGCCTCCAACACAATGAAATCACGCAATCATCTAGAAGAAGGTACATAGATGTACCCTCTATGGCATAGTAGTCCATCAGACTCTAATGAATAGTCTGCATATCTCCCTTCCAGGGTCTCCTGAGATTGCACTACCTAACATACCTCTAAATACCACTCATCATCTAGCAGCTACTGCAATATACAGCCTCTCAAATCTATGTCCATAGACATGGAGCATATCTCATGATGCCTCCTACTGAAGGCATATGCAACTACATTCTCTTTCCCCTTGATGTAGTGAACCTCAAAATCATACTCACATAAAAATTACATCCATCTCCTCTGATGAGCATTAAGATTGGGCTGAGTGAAAATGTACTGCAAGCTATGATGATCTGAATGAAGCTCAAAATGTTGACCCAAAAGAAAATGTCTCCACCTCACAAGTGCATGCACCACTACTGCAAGCTCAAGGTCATGAGTAGGGTAGTTAAGATCGTGAGTCTTAAGTTTTCCTAGACTCATATGCTATAACTCGACCCTCCTGCATAAGGACTACTCCTAATCCATCCAAGGAAGCATCTATGCATACCATGAAATTAGCCAAGGGGTCTGGCACAACAAGAATAGGTGCACTAGTGAGTGCTCTTTCAAGATCCTAAAAGGCCCTCTCACACCTTTCTGTCCACTTGAATTTCATTCCCTTTCACTGAAGGGATGTAATAGGATGTGTAACCCTAGAGAACCCCTCAATGAAGTGTCTATAGTACCCTGCTAAACCCATGAAACTCCTGACTTTTGTCACACTAGTTGGCATTGGCCAATCCATAATAGATCTGATCTTTGATGGGTCAACTAAAATCTCATAACCTGATATAGCATGCCCTAAATATCTGACCTTTGATCTAAAGAATGCACACTTTGACAGACTGCCATACAACTGATTGTCTCTCAAGCACTGCAATACCTATCTCAAGTGCTCCTCATGCTCCCTCTCATTCCCAGAATATATCATATGTCATCAAGGAACACAATCACAAATCGATCAAGGAAAGTATGAAATACCCCATTCATGAGACTCATGAATACAGTTGGAGCATTCGTAAGACTGAATGAAACCACATTGAACTTATAGTGGCCATACCTAGTACAAAAAGAGGTCTTGTGGATATTGCTCTCTACAATCCTCAACTGATGGTACGCCGACTTCAGATCTATCTTAGAAAATACTTTGGCACCCTGAAGTTGATCAAATAAGTCATCGATCTTAGGCAAGGGATATTGGTTCTTGATGGTCACTTTGTTCAACTGCATGTAATCCATACATAACCGAAGGGATCCATCCTTCTTCTTCATGAAGATGACTGGTGCACCCCAAGGGGAGATGCTAGGATGAATGTGACCCTTCTCTAAGAGTTCCTCAAGCTGCATCTTGAGCTCAATAAGCTCATTTGTGGTCATCCTATATGGTGCTCTCAAAACCAGCTCAGCTCTTAGTACAAGATCTATGTGAAAATCAATCTCTCTGCTAGGTGGCATACCAGGTAACTCGGAAGGAAACACGTCTACAAATTCCCCAAGGATAGGATGGCCCTCTAGGGAAGGCTCCTTCTCATTCTCTTCCTCTCTATCACTAATGGTGATGGCAAATAATTGGATAAAAGCACAAAATTGTGTCACGTTTTAGGCTAACTTATCAGCACAAGTGAATTTATGTAATTCTAACTAAAAATAAATTTTAGTCAAACATATGGTCTATATAGATTCATTATAGCTAAGTTATATATAGACCACAACTTTTCCAATTGGAAGTGTTTACTAAATTTATATTTTATACCACTTTGGGACTAAATGCCAAAAAAAAACTCGATGTTTCACCAACTCCTACTCTTATAATTTTTTTATAGATCTATAAGTGAATTTTCCAAAATATATATCTTTTAATATTTTAATTAGTTTTTATATTTTATATATTTTTTTTATTGAAAGTAGGTCATCCACTAAAATATAAGGTTGATTATCTTGTCAAGGAAAAATACTAAAATTTATTTAAAATTTTTGAAAAAAACATGATGCAGTAGAGAAAGGAATCTATGTCAAGATTATATAATTATTTTCTAATTTGGATAAATAATTAAAAAGAAGTTGGTGGGAATTCGAAACAGTTATATTTCAGCACACACAAATTTTCAAATTTATGGAAAGATATATATTTATTAAAAATAGTAAACAATATATCCATGCACTAGATTTTCAAGTTGTCAATATACACAAAAAAATTGATGAAAAAAAAGTAAAATTTACTAATTAAAGTGTGGTGGCTTGTGTAACTTCAATTTCAGCATTTTATCAGCAACTAAATTATAGTGTTTACTTTATTAAAAACTACATTCAAATAATTTTTTAAAATTTTGTTAAAATTTAAAAACATAAAATAGACAAAAGAATATAATTTTTATTAGTTTACATCATTTCAAAATTCAAAACATATATTTCAGTTTCTATTGATTTACTTTAAAAATTTGAATTAGCATTGACCATTTTCTTTATGAAAGTGTGACATGGCTTTGTACTTTTACCCAACTGGCATCTCTTTCGCATGCTTTGCTTAAGCTGCATAGTGGAAATCATATGAAGTGATACAGGCCCCTATGAATTCCTGAAATCACTATGGAGGTACCCTAATCATCCACACACTTGATATTTTTCTAGAAACAATCCATCTTGGCTCTGTGGGCATATAGCCAATCCATGCAAATAATAATGCCATAAGATCCTAGAGGTGTGACTTGAAGGTCTACTAAGGTGGTTGTACTCTCAATCTGAAGCTGATAGCTTCTAACCACTGACTCAACAGACACTCTAGCTCCTGAAGTCAACTCCACTTCCCAACTAACACCTTGCCTAGATGCCACTATCCTGCAACGCTCCACAACCAATGGAGATATAAAAGAATTTGTAGCTCCTGAATCAAACAAGATAGAAATACTGATATCTCTAATCATACATGTGATCTCTATGACTATGGCTTGATGCTCTACCTGGCAGTTGTCAACTGCTATGAAGACTCTATGGGACTTACCCATGTCCCCAACTATAGGCTCTGAACCTACCATCCTCTGATTTCTTGTCATCTGACCATGTGGACACTCTCTTGCCATCTGCTCCATGGCCCCACAAGTGAAACAAGAACCATGAATCTGAAACTGAACACCATGAGGCCTGGAGTATCCATGTCCTCCTATCCTGCTCGAACCACTGGAACCACCCCTGGAGAGCTGCTGAGTCTGTGCCGGAGGTGTGTAAGGACCCCATGATCGCTAGTTGTGTCTAGGACCCTGTGAATGCCACTGCTTGGGCTTAAAGCCCTGCTGATCCTATGGGGGCCTTTGCCTCTGATTCTATTGTGGGTGTTGCGGAGGAGGGGGTTTAAAGGACCATGATGAATTCCAGTGGTTACCCTTTCAGTGGGGTTTCTGAAACCCAAAATACTGTGGTATAGGTTTTTGGTTCTGATGCTGATCCCATGTGTCCTGCAATCTACCCTAAATCTTCTCTGATATCAAGGCCTTCTCCATGACAACCATAAGATTTCCTGGAGCTACCATCCTAACTGGTCCTTCTATCCTGGCATTCAATCCTCTGATAAATCAGTTGACGAGTAACTTCTTGTCCTTCAAGTAGTCAACGTAGGGTAAGAGCTCAAAGAGCTTGCTCTCATACTGGGACACGGAGAGACCCTTCTACTGAAGGTCATGAAACTCATCAATCCTGTACAACCTATAGTGCTCTGATAGGTACCTATTCCTGAATCACTCTGTAAAGATGTCCTAAGTGACAATGTCCCTAGCTAAATCATTCTTGTACTCCTCTTGCCTCCACCATGTGGAAGTTGTCCCTCTCAGAAGGTTAATGGAAAGATGTGTCTTCAAATTGCTCTCATAGGAACGCAATTTGAATCACCTCTCTATACTCAAAATCCAAGCCTCAACCTCTACCCCATTAGTAGATTCTGCAAAAGATGGTGGCTAAAGATGTAAAATCTCTCTGATTTGATCCCCGGGGTCACGGTGTGCTCTCTCAAAAATCACTGGTGCCACTACTGGAGGTGCCTCAGGTAGATGGATTGACTCAAGCTCATACTTAGTCTGGGCCTCTATACGATTAGGAGGTGGACTCCTACTCTACTCTCTAGCTGCAAATCTATGATTCTGAGAATTTTGGTGCTCTCCCTGACGATCTACTGCTCGGAGTCTATCCTGAGCAATTCCTATTAGGTTCTGAAGTGCAACCAAAATGTCTCAGTTGGGGTCAATTTGTTGTTCAGGAGGAGCTTCCTGATCCCCTTCTAGATTCAGCTCATCCTGCACAACGTCCTCGCGTGTCATGCGAGCACGTCTAGGACCCCTACCATGCTTACAAGCTTGTCGCGTAACTGGCGGCATCCTTAATGATCAATAAAATAAAATAAAGTAAATAAATAAATAATTAACAATTCTAAAAAAAAATATATTAAAAGTGAAACATAATGGAGAAAGGTTCCTAGTGTTGGAAACCTTGCTCTGATACCAAAATGTCATGCCCAAACTTTTGGGCAAAAACGAAACAATTTTTTTTTTTTTTTAAACAACATAAATACATTAAATGATCTACATTTAAAATGGAATAAATAAGTTTTGTCTTAACTAAAAGGTTAACTCAGAGTTAAATAGAATGGTTTCCTTAGTTGATTTAATCAACTCCATCATTAATGCGTCAATAATTAGAGTACACTAACTATTCCTTAAAAAGGGTCATCACAACTTAATTAATTAATTTTACTTAATTAATTAATTTTTTTTTCGTAATTAAAATTTTCCAAAAGGATCAAGAGATATTAGTTATCTCAATCATATTTAAAATATTCAAGACTAAATGAAATAATATTACCTCATATTAAAAATAATTAATTGAACATATGCAAAAGTACTTTTAAATTTAACTAATAAAGTTAACCAAATCAATTATACTATTTGCCAAGTAAAAATCATTTTATATTAAAGTCAAATTTAAATCCCCTTAGATATTGAAATTCCAACTATTATATAATTGACCAACAATGACCTCATAGGTTAACAATTTACATTAATACTTTTAATAAATTCCATTAATAAAATTTTCCAAAAGATTTTTATCCCAAATAACATAATTAATAAATATATGAACTAGCATATATATATAGGTGCATACTTACACACATTTCCCTACTAAAGTCTATATTAAGAACCAATTTTACCCTAGTCAATAATAGGGGTTAATTAGTCTTACATATTGGCAATAGATAAATGGGGGGGAAATTCTTTTTTTTTTTGAGATTTTAAAAAGAATCCCCCCCTCATTGCATTTTAATATTACTTTATTACAAACCCTTTCTAGGGTTTATTTACTCTACTTATACTTTATCCCTATACTTTTCATTTCTTTAATTTCAAGCTAACCCTAACCCGAAATTGGGTTAGGGTTGCTTGTTCTCTTTTTTTTTTTTTGTGTGTGTGCATGAGGTAGCCATGGCAACCAAGCAAAGGAGGGGACTGAACTGTTCTACGAAGGGCCGAGGGTTTCAAGAAAGGCCGAAGGGAAAGGGTGTGGGGTGGCCAAACTGTGGGTCTCCACAGTGGATAGCCATGGTCGTCCACTGTGGTTAACAACAGTGGCAGCCGCAACCGTCCACTGTGGTTTAACCATAGTGGCAGCCACAACTGTTCACTGCGGCTTAACCTGTAGTGGCAGGTCGAGCTGACCACTGCGGTTTAACCCACAGTGGCAGCCATAGCCGTTCACTGCGGCTTAACCCGCAACAGCGGCCAAGCCATCCACTGCGGCATAACCTGCAGTGGTGGCTGCACCACACTAAGGTATCCCATGAGGAGGCAGGGTGGGGTAGAGCCCTCGGCTCCCCCATCCTAATTTTTGGCCTGGTAAAAAAATCTCCCCTTTTTTAATATATAAATTCTAACTTTGAGGGAAAACATAATTTTGGTATGATCCAAAATTTTAAAAACACAATATTTCATTTCCAGAATATAATGTATCAAATAAATTTATATATATACATGAGCATTTTTTATTTTTTATTTTAAAAACAACATACTTATAAATCATTTAACTAAGAAGAAACAATAGATTAGATGTATTTAGAACATTAGGCATACATTTTGCAATATATATATATATATATATATATATATATATATATATATATATATATATATATATATATATTATATATTTCTATGATTAAATATGTTTCTTCCAAAGCATTTTAGCAGGGTATGTTAAATAACAAAATAGAGTAAATTTTTTTTGTTTTTTATTGTTTATTTTCTATCAATAACATATAGTTAACATTTTGATTTAAATATTTCTATATCTAAATTTATTTTCTTTTCACTAACATTCTTTTACAAAATGTAAAATATGACAGAATTTTATTCATTTACAACTGCAACTAACTTTTTCTAAAAATCATTTAATCCATAAACAACAAGATGTGCAATAATAATATACACTCTAAAATATCTATCTTCCTTTGAGTTTGAACTATAGATGTAAACAAATATTTCATTTTTGTTTAAAAGTGAGTTTTCTATTAACATTTAACTTTGCATTTCTTTTTCAATAACAATTAGAAATAGAATATAATATCTTTCTTAATCTTTTTTCAAGCAACTATATCAATACATAAATAATCAACAAATGTATTCTTCTTTTTGCAAGAATATAAATACTTCAAATTTAAAAACATCTTTATTACATGGTAAAAACTATTCCAATAGTTACATTTAGTACATCATTGCTTCTTTTACTAAGATAAGAAGATAATTAAATCAAGCCTTTCATTTCTACTCAATGAGGGCTTATCCAGGTAAGTGCACCAAGTTGTGGTACCAAAAAGGTGCCACTTCTTACTTTTTCATAAAAATGCATCATTGGCATGAAAAGGTCGTCCAAACCTACAGGTTGGATGCCCAAGGCAAATCCAACCCAAAGGGTTGGTCTTCTCCCAAGCAAACCATTTGGTGAGCACCAAATATGGCGCTCGCCCTATTTGGCACTCACCAAATGCAAAATTTTGAATTTTCACATTTGGTCCATGCCAAATTTGGTTCTCCAAATTTAAAATTTGAATTTTCACATTTGGCACATGCCAAATTTGGCGCTCACCAAATGTGAAAAGTCATTTTTTTGCATTTGGCGAACACCAAATTTGGCACGCACCAAATGTTTTGCATTGTCCAATGTGAAGGTTTTGTGAGGTAGTAGATTTTTCAATCTTGGCACAAGTTAAATCCACCCCCGAAGGAGAATATATACATGAAATATAAAATTTAAGTATATCTCTATAGGACTTATAATGTAGATTCTATTTTTTAGAGGATCATATAAATTTCAGACTTAGTCAAATTTCAATAATCGACATGTCAAATTTCAGTAATCAACATGATCCCATTAGCATTCTTTAGCTATATATCTCACTCTCTTTATCTTCCCCAAACTCTAGACCTATCTCTCTCCCTCTCTTGTCTCTCTCGCTTCTTTATCCTTGACTCTCTCCCTCTCTCTTCTCTCTCACTCCCTTATTGTTTCTCTCCCCTCCCACTCCTTTCTCTTGGTCACTACCTATCCCTTTTATCCTCTCTCTCCCCATATCTAGGGTTGTCCCTCCCTCACTATTCACCTCACCGTCTCTCCCTCCCTATATTATTACCCACCTTTCTCTCCCCCTCTAGGTTTCTCACTTATCTAATTGTCCACCCTCTAGTTCTCTCCCTCCCTCTCCACCTTTCCCTCCCTTCTCCTTACCTCTATCTATTTATGAACTCTCTCCCTCTCTTATCTCTCTCTCTCTCCAAACCTTTCTATCTCCTCATTCTCTAGGTCTCACAGTCCCTCCATGTCTACCTCTCTATCCATCTCCTCTTACTCATCTCTTTGTTCTTCTATCTCTTCTTTTCTCCCTCCCTCCCCTCTCAAGGTCTATATCTTCCTTTCTTCCTCTCTCCCTCTCTATCTCCCTCTCCCACTCTCTCATCTTCTCTCTTCCTCTCTTATTCTCTTTCTTCATTGTCTAGGTCATTACCTCTCCATCCCACCCTATCTCCCCTCTGTATGTTTCTCCCTCCCTTCCTCTCCACCTATCTACCTCTACATATATGTCTCACTACCCACCTCTCTTCATCTCCCTCTATCTATCTCACTCCTCTCTAGCCATCTAGTTCTCTCACCTATCTGTATGCCCCCTCTATAGTTATCTATGTCCCTCTCTACCTCTCTCTCTCTCTTCCTTAACCCTATCCCTTTATGAAATCCCTCCTTTTCTCTTCCTCCCCTAACCTCTTTATCTCCTCCTTCCATAGGTCTCTCACTCCCTCCATGTCTACCTCTCCATCCATCCCCTCTTACTCCTCTCTTTTCTTTCCTATCTCTTCTATTCTCCCTCCCTCCCTTCTCTAGGTCTCTCCCTTCATTTCTTCCCCTCTCCCTCTCTACCTCCCCATCCATACATACCCCCATATATATCTCACTCTCCCACTTTTATTCTCTCTCTGTACATTCTAGGTCATCAACTCTCTCTCACCTCTCTAGGTTTACCACTTCCATCTTCTCCACCTATCTACCTCTACATCATGTCTCATTACTCACCTCTCTCTCCCCCCCTCTATCTATCTCATTCCTCTCTCTTGTCATCTAGGTCTCTCATCTCTCTTTCCCAATATATTTCTCTGCCTCTCTCTTCCCCTATATCTCCCTCCCCCTTTACTCCTATTTATTTTTGAGCTCTCTCATCCTCTTCTCGCTTTCCCCTCACCTCTACATCATCTCCTTCCCTAGGTCTTGTAGTCCCTCCATGTCTACCTCTCCCTCAATCCCCTCATACTCTTCTCTCTCTTTATTCTTTCATATCTCCTCTTATCCCTTCCTCCCATTTATAGGCATCTCCATTATTTTCTTCCCCCCTCCCTCTCTATCTCCCTCTCCCTCCTTATCCCATCTCTCTCTCCCTTCCCTACTAATTCTTATTCTCTCTTTACCATCTACATCACCAGCTTTCCATCACACCCTCTCTAACCCTCTCTAGGTTCCTCCCTCATTTCCTCTCCACCTCTCTACATCTCCATCCATATCTCATTACAAACCTCTCTCTACCCCCCTCCATCTATCTCAACCCTCTCTCTCTCACCCTATCTGGTCTCTCACACCTCTCTCCCCCTCTAGGTATCTTATATCTCTATATAACCTATCTGGGTATGTGTAGGAGCATAGTGGGCCATCTAACCCCTTAGGAAACCATTACTATCTATCTTAGGAAACCATATGACCTCTTAGGACAACATATGGTGTTGTTCCAAGTCATATGGTGTCCTAAGGGGTCTTATGGTGTCACTACGGGTCATATGGTTTCCTAAGGGGTCATATGGTGTTCTATGACCCCTTAGGATACCATATAATCTCTTAGAACACCATATGACCCATTAGGATACCATATGACCCCTAACAACACCATATATTGTCCTAAGGGGTCATATGGTATTTTATGACTCCTTATGACACCATATACCCCATAACAACACCATATGGTGACATTAGGGGTCATATGGTGCCTAAGGGGTCACATAGTGTTGTTAGGGGTCATATGATGTCTTAAAGGGTCATATGGTGCCCAAATGGGTCATAGAATACCATATGACCCCTTAGGACACCATATGATCCCTAACGACACCATATGACCCCTTAGGACATCATGTGACCCCTAACGACACCATATTGTGTCTTGAGGGATCATATGGTGTCAAAAGTGGTCATGCCATGTACTATTATGTTAAAAGGGGTCATATGGTGTCCTAGGGGGTCACAGAACACCATATGACCCCCCAAGACACCATATGACCTCTTAAGACACCATATCATGTTGTTAGGGGTCATATGTTGTCTTAAGGGGTCATATGGTGTTGTTAGGGGTCACATGGTGTTCTAAGGGGTCATATGGTATTCTATGACCCATGAGGATGCCAAATGACCCCATAGGACAACATATGACACCATATGGTGTCGTTAGGGTTCATATGGTGTCCTAAGGGGTCATATGGTGTCATAAGGGATTATATGATGTTCTATGACCCCTTAGGATACCATATGACCCTTAAGACCACCATATGGTATCCTAAGGGATCATATGGTGTCGCTAGGGGTCATATGGTGTCATTAGGGGTCATCTTGTGTCCTAAGGGGTCATATGATATTCTATGCCCCTGAGGACACCATATGACCCTTAAAAACACCATATGGTGTCCTAAGGGGTCATATGGTGTCCTTAGGGGTCATATGGTATTTTATGACCCCTTAGGACACCATATGACCCCATACACCATATAATTCCTAATGCCACCATATAGTGTCCTAAGAGGTCATATGGTGTTCTATGACCCCTTGGGACACCATATGACCCCTAATGACAACATATGGTGTCCTAAGGGGGCATATGATGTTATATGACCTCTTGGGATGCCATATAACCCCTCAGGATACCATATGACCCCATACAACACAATATGATCCCTCACAACACCATATTGTGTCCTAAGGGGTCATATGGTTTCCTAAGGGGTCATATAGTATTCTATGACCCCTTAGGACACCATATGACCCCATACACCATATAATTCCTAATGCCACCATATAGTGTCCTAAGAGGTCATATGGTGTTCTATGACCTCTTCGGACACCATATGACCCCTAATGACAACATATGGTGTCCTAAGGGGTCATATGGTGTTATATGACCTCTTGGGATGCCATATGACCCCTTGGGACACCATATGACCCCATATGACACAATATGATCCCTCACAACACCATATTGTGTCCTAAGGGGTCATATGGTGTCCTAAGGGGTCATAGAACACCATATGACTCCTTAGGACACTATATGACCCGTAACGATGTCAGATGACCCCTTAAGACACCATATGGTGTTGTTAGGGGTCATATGGTGTCCTAAGGGGTCATAGAACACCATATGACCCCTTAGGACACCATATGACCCCTAACAACACCATATGACCCCTTAGGACACCATATAGTGTTCTTAGAGGTCATATGATGTCCTAAGGGGTCAGATAGTGTCCTAATGGGTCATAGAACATCATATAACCCCTTAGGACACCTTATGATCCCTTAGGACACCATATGACCCTTAACGACACCATAAGGTGTTGTTATGGGTCATATGGTGTCCTAATGGGTCATAGAATACCATATGACACTTTAGGAGACCATATGCCCTTAACGACTCGATATGGTCTTGTTAGGGGTCATATGGTGTCCTAATGGGTCATAGAATACCATATGACCCCTAATAACACCATATGACCCCTAATGACACCATATGACCCCTTAGGACACCATATGGTGGTCTTAGAGGACATATGGTGTCCTAAGGGGTCATAGAACACCATATGAGCCCTTATGACACCATATGACCCCTAACGACACCATATGGTGTCGTTAGGGGTCATATGGTGTCCTAAGGGGTCATATGGCATCCTAACAAGTCATAGAATACCATATGGCCACTTACGACACCATATGACCCCTAATGACACCATATGAGACCTTAGGACACCATATAACCCCTAACGACACCATATGGTGTCCTAAAAGGTCATATAGTTTACTAAGGGGTCATATGGTGTTCTATCATGCCCTAGGAAACTATATGACCCATTTTAACATCCTAGTACATGACATGACCACTTGTGATATCATATGATCCCTCAAGACACAATATAGTGTTGTTAGGGGTCATATGGTGTCCTAAGGGGTCATATGGTGTCGTTAGGAATCATATGATGTTCTAAGGGGTCATATGATATTCTATTACTCATTAGGACACCATATGATCCCTTATGACACCATATGACCCGTAACGACACCATATGGTGTCATTAGGGGTCATATTGTGTTATATGACCCCTTAGGACACCATATGACCCCTAACAACACCATATGGTGTCCTAACAGGTCATCTGATGTCGTTAGGGGTCATATGGTGTTCTATGACCCCTTAGGACACCATATGGTGTTGTGAGGGATCTTATGGTTTTGTATGGGGTCATATGGTGTCCTAAGGGGACATAGAACACCATATGACCCCTTAGGACAGCATATGGTGTTTTTCTAGGTTATATGGTGTCTCGAGGGCTCATATAGTGTCCCAAGGGGTCACAGAACACCATATGACCCCTTAAGACACCATATGTTGTCATTAAGGGTCATATGGTGTCATAAGGGGTCATAGAACATCATATGACCCCTTAGGACACCATATGTTGTTGTTAGGGATTATATGGTGTTGTATGGGGTCATATGGTGTCCTAAGGGGTCATAGAACAACATATGACCCCTTAGGAAACCATATGACCCCTTAGGACACCATATGATGATGTTAAGGGTCATATGGTGTCTTAAGGAGTCATAGAACAATATATGACCCTATAGGACACCATCTGACGCTTTAGGATAGCATTTGGTGTTGTTAGGGGTCATATGGTGTCCTAAGAGGTTATAAAACACCATATGACCCCATGGGACACCATATAACCTCCAATGACACCATATGACCCCTAAGGACACCATATGGTGTCATTATGGGTCATATGGTGTCATGTTAGGTCATGTGGTGTCCTAAGGGGCCTTAGGACATCATATGACCCCTTAGGACATCATATGACCCCTTAGGAAATCATATGACCCCTTTGGACACCATATGGTGTAGCTAGAGGTCATATGGTGTTCTAAGGGGTCATAAAACACCATATGACTCTCTCATATATATTCAATACTCTCTTATTGTCTCTCTCCATTCTCAAGGTCACCATCTCTCTCTCTCTCTATTCTTAAGGGGTCATATGGTGTCATATGACCCCTTAGGACATGATATGACCCCTTAAGACACCATATGGTGTCATTATGGGTCGTATGATGTCATAAGCGGTCATTAGGTGTCTTATGACCCCTTAGGACACGATATGACCCCTTAGGTGTCTTTAGGGATCATATTGTGTCCTAAGGGGTTATATGGTGTCCTATGAACTCCTAGGACACCATATGACCCCTTAGGTGTTGTTAGGGATCATATTGTGTCCTAAGGGGTCATAGGGTGTCATATGACCCTTTAGGACACCATATGATCCCATAGGACACCATATGGTGTCTTTATGGGTCATATGGTGTCCTAGGGAGTCATATGGTGTCAGATGAAGGATACCATATGGTGTCCTTTATGGGTCGTATGGTGTCCTAAAGGGTCATATGGTGTCCTATTACCCCTTAGGACACCATATGGTGTCATTATGGGTCTTATGGTGTGCTAAGGGGTCATATGGTGTTATATGGCCCATTAGGACACTATATGACCCCTTAGGACACCATATGGTGTCATTATAGGTTGTATAATGTGCTAAGGGATCATATGGTGTCATATAACCCCCTAAAGGGGTTCTTAGGGGTCATATTGTGTCCTAAGGAGTCATATTGTATCCTATGACCCCTTAGGACACCATATGACCCCTTACAACACAATATGGTGTTGTTATGCATAGTATTGTGTCCTAAGGGGTCATATCGCGCCCTATGACCCCATAGGACACCATATGACCCCTTAGGTGTCATTAGGGATCATATTGTGTAATAATGGGTCATATGGTATCCTATGACCCCTTAGGACACCATATGGTGTCGTTATGGTTTGTATGGTATCCTAACAGGTCATATGGTGTACTATGATCCCTTAGGACACCATGTAACCCTTTAGGATACCATATAGTGTCATTATGGGTTATATGGTGTCCTAAGGGGTCATATAGTGTTCAATGACCCTTTAGGATACCATATAACCCCTTACATGTTGTTAGGGTTCATATTGTGTCCTAAGGGGTCATATGGTGTCCTATGACACCTTAGGACACCATATGACCCCTTAGGTGTTGTTAGGGGTCATATTATGTTCTAAAGGGTCATATGGTGTTCTATGACCCCTTAGGACACCATATAACCCTTTAGTATACCATATAGTGTCAATATGAGTCATATGGTGTCCTCAGGGGTCATCTAGTGTCCTGTGACCCCTTAGGACACCATATGGTGTTGTTATGGGTTGTATGGTGTCCTAAGACATCATATGGTGTCCTATGACCCCTTAGGACACCATATGACCCCTTAGATGTCGTTAAGGGTCATATTATGTCCTAAGGGGTCATATGGTGTCATATGACCCCTTAGGACACCATATGACCCCTTAGGTACCATTAGGGGTCATATTATATCCTAAGGGGTCATATGGTGTCCTATGACCATTTAGGACACCATATGACCCCTAAGGACATCATATGGTGTCATTATGGGTTGTATTGTGTCCTAAGGTGTCATATGGTGTGCCCTTAGGGTAGTATATGAATCCTTAGGTGTTGTTAGGGGTCATATGGTGTCTTGTGACCCCTTAGGACACCACTTGGTGTTGTTGTGGGTCGTATGTTAAGCAGGAGGGGGAGAGAGATAGAGAGGGAGAGAGAGAACTATAGAGGAGACATATAGATAGGCAAGAGACCTAGATTTCAAGAGAGGAGTGAGATTTATAGAGGGGGATAAAGAGAGGTGGGTAATGAGACCTATATACAAAGGTAGATAGGTGGAGAGGAAGGGAGGGAGAAACCTAGAGAGGGTGGATTGGAGAGTTGATGAACTAGACAATGAAGAGAGAGAATAATAGAGGAAAAGAGATAATGAGAGAGTGGGGGAAGGATATATAAATGGAGAGGGGAAGAAAGGAAGGGAGATATCTAGAGAGGGAAGGGAGAGAGAAGAGAAGAGATAGAAGAACAAAGAGATGAGTAAGAGGTGATGGATGGAGAGGTAGAAATGGAGGGAGAAAGAGACCTAGAGAATGAGGAGATGGATCTAGGTTTGGAGAGAGAGAAGAGGGGGAGAGTGTTCATAAATAGATAGGGGCAAGGGAAAGGGGGAGAAAGGTGGAGAGGGAGGGAGATAACTAGAGGGTGGACAATTAGATAAGTGAGAAACCTAGAGGAGGAGAGAGAGGTGGGTAATTATATAGGGAGGGAGAGGTAGTGAGCTGAATAGGGAGGGAAGGGGAGCCATAGATATGGGGAGAGAGAGGATAGAAGGGATCGGTAGTGAACAAGAGAAACGAGTGGGAGGGGAGAGAAATAATAAGAGAGTGGGAGATAAGAGAGAGGAAGGGAGCCAAGGATATAAATTAGGGTACAAGGAAGGGATGAAAGGTAGAGAGGGTGGGATATACCTAGAGAGGGGAGAGAGAAGTGAGAGAGACACAGGAGGGAGAGAGATAGGTGTATATTTTAGGGAAGATAAAGATAATGAGATACGGATCTAAAGAGCGCTAATAGGAGAATGTTGATTACTGAAATTTGACTAAGTATGAAAGTCAATATGATCCTCTAAAAACAAGAATCTACATTATAACTCCTATAGAGTTGAAACCACTCTCAAACATCCCACCAATATATACATGAAATATAACTTAAAGTGATTTATACTTAAATATTATATTTCATGTATATATTCTCCTCTCATGATGGGTATAACTTATGCCCAAGTTGAAAATTTTGCATAACAAAACCTTCAAATTGGACAATGCAGGACATTTGGTGCGCGAAAAATTTGGCGCTCGCCAAATGAAAAAAGTTCACTTTTCTCATTTGGTGCACGCCAAATTTTGCACGCGCCAAATGGGAAAAGTCAATTTTTTTCATTTCGCAAGCGCCAAATAGGGTGAGCACCATATTTGGCGCTCACCAAATGGTTTGCATTGGTAACTACCAACCCTTTGGGTTGGATTGTACTTGGGCATCCAACCCAATGGTTGGGTGATAATTTTAGGCCTAAGACATGTTTTTAACAGAGGATTAGAAAATTTTCACATATTTTTGGCCGTGCTCTCCATCAGGTTTGCACGTGTTTCAATAAAACTGAAAAAAATGAACTCAATCTCTCTCTTAGCTATCCAAGCATGTAATTCTTTTCACATTTTGATTTCGTTAAGGCTTTCATCTATAATTTCTTTTGTTAGTGTGTTCATTTCTGGTCAAAAACCAACATGTACTATTCTGGGTATAGTTTTTTACACGTTCATCGGATTTTGAAGAAACTTACATTTTTAGAAACTAGACTCCATTCTACACAATTTAAAAAAAAAAAGTTTTGATTTTTGATTAGTTATCAATGATTTTAGGGGGGAGCATGCTCAAATTTCTATTTTTCAGGATGTGTCCACTTCAAAAATTAGTAAAAATCATATACTCATTAAAAAATTAGGTGAAATATCTAGCATAAACTACAAGGTGTTAGCCAATTTCTCACTGAAGGGATTTTAAAAATTCAAAAAAAAAGTTAACATTTTAGGGGGGCCACAACATATGCTATGTTATGTTTCTTGCATAAAAACAGGACCACTTTTTGTGGCCCCCCTTTTTGAAGCCCTTAATCTCCACCATTTTAAAAAAAAATTAGTAGTTTAGAATGTAGACTCGAAGCACTCTGACTCTTGTTCTTGTTGCATCTTCAAATTTGGAGTCTAACTATTTTCAATTTGTCGTTGAAGTTCAAACTTTGTTGATTTCTAGAAAAAAGTGGCATCTTAAGACCCCCTTTTGGTACCACAACTTGGTACACATACCTATCCATTACATTTATTTTTGCAACTAAATACAATAGACATAGGATCATCTCAAAGCTTTCCCTTCCAAACCTTTTTCCAAGCAAACCTACAATAAAAAATTTTAGGTTGTGACCATGGAGGCTCACCTCCTAGCCTAGGCTTACAAGAAGCCACCACCGACCCGGGAGAACCCAGGCTAGATGGGATACACATAATCCATAAACATACAAGCAAGAAAACTCACAACAACATTAACACTCCCAACCCAAGGATAAACAATGTCACTTTTGTGACTTTTCAAGTGGGGTGAAGGTGGACCATATACCTAGAGGAAAATTCTACAAGTATGAGAACATAATGCCATTGCAAGGCTACCAAGAAAAATATCCACAAGTTCCAAATTTGTCCCATAAATCCCTGATGACCCGCAAGACATACAAGTCAGCATACTCCCCTTATGACCCCCATTGCATAAACAAAAAACTATGTAGTAAGGGTCCCAAAACTCCTTGCAAATCACTCTCTTCCAAAGAGAACCTTTACACTCATAGGCTGTCAAACAACCGTTCACCTCAAGACCACTCTACCCTCCGAAGGGTGAGTTTGGCCTTGAAAACTTCAAAACAAATCTCAAAATAAAATCACAATAACAAAAGAAAATAAGACATAGGGAAGAACTCAACATATTCCTAACATACTAAGATATCAACAATGAAAACAACTATAACAAGCAATCTTTTCAAAAATACAACAACATACATGAGCTAGAAAAACAACCAACCTTAAATCTGCCAAAAGGATGATGAATCTTGTAGAAGAGCTTCCCAAATCCACTATCTTTTCCCCTCAATACTTAGCCAAAAACCTCCAAAAGACTAACTTACAAAACTACTCAAGAATCTAAATCTCCAAAAATGGAGAGTGGGTGATCAAACTTCTCCCTCCCAAACTATTCCCTAAGAAGACACTCCTCACTCTTTCCAACCCTTTTGGAAAGGGTGAAGGATATTCATAGGTTGGTCTTCCCAAAACCTTACAAACTATCTAGCCAAGGCACCTCAAAAAGATTAAAGGAATGGGGAAGAGGACTGCCACTCATGAGGAGGGTTGTCTAACCTAGGTAAGCTCCTCAAAAGTTGAAATTCGGCCAACTTGGAAAAGTCAACTTTTGGGGTGACTAAACAGTCTCCAAGGAGTGGACACATGGCTAAATTTGTCTTTCATCCATAGGTACATCATATGGCCCACTAAAAATGCTCCTAACTTGACCCTAGAAGTTAGTTTAACCCTCTAGAAACTCACCCAAAATTTACCTACGGGTCAACCTTGAGTTGACCTTTCAAATCGCTCCCTATCCAAGACTTTCTTGGGACCATACTAGGATAATTCAAAAATGTATTGGTAAAACAAATTTCCTCCCAAGGGACATATCATTTCCAACTCACTTTACAACACATGTGTGAAGTGACACCACAAAAGAATTACACATCACTAAAATACACATGGCAAATGTCTCTTTTTTGAAATTTATAAATTAAACAATTTCCAAATTAAACATACATCCAAGCATAACATTTATAAATTAAAACACATTTACAAATGAGGTGTTGTCTCTCCAAATAGACAACCCTTGGCTTCACAAATGCATATAGGTCTAGGATTGATTCTTCGAATAGTTTCCATGGTCACATGGAATAATTTTCTTGCACATCTCACTTTGCACATTAGTAATTCCAAAAATTACATATAACATTATCATATGGAAAGAATACAATTCAGACATGGCATACAATTTCATTTCTAATAATCAAGTTTCCAATTATCTAATAACATCCACATAAAATAATCTACTAAATGATATCATCATAATTATCATGGAATTAAATCATTTATAGAGCATGCATCCATAATTTTCTAGCATCAAAACAAAGTACTGAAAATCAAAGTAAATGACATAATCATATCAATGTTATCCAAACACTACATCATATAAAATCTATGTCTATAATGCATCAAAATGTAGTATCAATAGTAGGTCTAGCATAAAAATAACTGAAATACTATGATGACTTGGGTTAGGGCGTCACACCAAGCCCTAGGGGCCTACATAAGGCCATAGAGAGATTTCCTCAATCGGCAAACCAATGAAGATTCCTTGATGAAACCCTATGGTTGCTCCATATATATCTCCTCATCAATATCCCCATGAAGAAAAACACTCTTCACATCCATCTCATGGACAACCCAACCATGAGCTGCAACAATAGCGAGTGTCAAGTGAATGGAGTTCATCTTTGCTATGGGCGCAAAGGTCTCAGTATAGTAAACACCTAGAACTTGTGAGAAAACTTTTGCAACAAGTTGAGCCTTATACTTACCACACTACCATCCGCTGCAAACTTAGTCCGATAGATCCACTTACATCAAACCATCTTTCTCCCCTTAGGGAGAGGGATTAACTCCCAAGTGTTGTTCCTCATCAAGGAACTATACTCTTCCTCCATATCTTGGTCCCAATTGGGAACCCCTGATGCTTCCTGAAATGTCTGTGGATCGGAAGTGGTAGCAATATATGCATGTGGAAGGTCCTAATGCTATGATAGAGTCCTCTGATTGACTGAAGGATCCCCAACAAGAGAACCTGTTGATTCAAGTGTCTGTCAAGCCCAATAAGGTCTAGGTCAAGGTGGAGGATGAGGCTCCTCAACTGCTAGTGGTCTCTATAGAGGTGTAACCCAGCGAGTCAGAGTTGAAGAAGTCTCATCATTTGAATCACTATCATCACTATCCACAATGGAGGATGGTAGAGGAGGAAGTGAGGCTTAGCTAGGAGAGCTTTCCTCAAAATGAACACTCCTCTCAGTAAACATCTCATGTGTCTCTGGATCGATCAATTGATATCCCTTAACACCCTCTGGATATCCAACAAAAATACAAGGCCTACTCTGAGGTTCGAATGCCTTGTGTTTCTGCAGAGAAATGTGAGCCCATGCTACACACCCAAAGACTTTGAAAGGTCAAACAATTGGTTTTTTACCAGTCTAATCCTCAAAAGGAGTAATACCTGTTGGCATTATGTGAACTGGTATGAGGACATAATTACATTGTGTGTTGTCATTGTTGTCAATATGATGAAGAGAAGAGAACCGGTATAACACTATGGACCAGCATTTGTGCCAAAGTGAAGCAGTGTGTTTGTTCAAGGTGAACCGACATATGGTTGTGGGAACCGGCATATGGAAGCATTGTATGACTACCGGTTGTAGTCTCAACTTCAGGGTTTCCAGTTGAAGTGCTTCAAGCCTATGTGGCTCAACTGGTGACTTTGTGTGATGAGTTAGCATGGTAACGAAGAACAAATCATGGTGCCATGTAAGCCTTATGTGCATGAAGGATCTTGCATGAAGGAGATTGTTCCTATCTACCTTAGGAATATGCAAAGTCTGTAAATGGTGATAACATGTGATGGGTTATCAACCGCCATGAAATCGGTGGAAAACAAATGATGGAGAATGTCTTGAGATTGGATCAAGACTGTTGCATTTAATGCAGTGGGCTCAACGGTCAGGATTGAACCATTTGAATTCCTTAACCTAATAGGTTTAGGGTTAAGGGTTTATGCCACTGACCTATCTGTTTTCCTATAAGGTCAATGTTGTGTTTCTTTCTGAGGTTGTTGGAAAAAGTTGTGTGTGTGTATCCAAGAGAAGAGATATGTGATTCTTGCCAGACTAGAGGAAAGAAGTGATGCCTGCAGAGTGTAAGTACAGAAGGTAAAGAGGAGCTAAAGTGGATTTGCATTTGCATTGAGTGTTGTTACCAGATCATTGAAATACCTGTTGATCTCTAACCACCTCAACAGTTGGAAAATCCCTTAACAGGGTAGCTTTAACCGACTTGCTGTAAATCATTTAATAGGGTGACTCAAAAACATTGAGTTCTTTAAATCCTCTAACAAGGTAACCTTTAACAGGGTTTAACCCTTAACCGAGTATTCTAGTCATCCCTTAACCAAGTGATCCCTAACAGGATCGGTTCCTAATGAAACCTATTGTATCAATCTTTAACCGGATAAGGCTTCTAATAGAGTGAACTTCTAAAGAGTTCAAAATCAAGCTTGTGGGTATTCATCTCCACCATGGTTTTTCCCAGTTGGGTTTCCACGTGAAAAATATGTGTGTCATGTGTGATGTCTTCTTCATGTGATGCTATGTTGTTTTCTATCAAGCGGTGAATCATGTTGATCTAGTTGCTTATATGTATATCTTTGATGGTAGACTACCTGTTCATGCATTAGGGTGAAATGGAAATGAAGTGTTAGATTATATGAGAAGATAAGTGTCAATCGGTCTATTCTTGTCTTAGTTATTTTGGGTTTTGCCAGTTGTACTCTGTTTAAGGACCGGTGTTACTATTGGTCTGTCAATGCATAGTGTCTGCTAACAAACCGGTTTAAGAGTGTGTTTTTGTTTGTACTGATTCACCCCCCCCCTCTCAGTACCGATCTGGTACTATTCATTCATCATTGAGTTATCAATTGGTATCAGAGCATACTCCAGGTCCTCTGTGTTATAAGGTTAACTGCTTGAGGTAAAGATCCTAGTCTAATGATGAAGAGGGAAGGTCCAAAGTTTAACAGAGAAAATTTTAGTATATGGAAAGACAAAATGAAGATATACATCAGAAGCATGGGTGCTCAACAATGGAGCTATGTTGAGAATGCCTATGTTGTCCTTATTGGCACTCTCACTGATGACCAAAAGAGAGAGATGCAAGAGAATGGGCAAGTCATGGAAGCCCTAATTAGTAGTTTATCTGACATTAAGTTTATTGATGTCCAAGATAAGGTAAATCCCAAAGAGGTATGGGATACTCTTAAAAATATCTATGGTGGTGATGAGCATGTAAAACAAGCTAAGGAAGAAAGCCTTAGAGGGAAGTTTGAAGACATGCAGATCGTTGAAGGTGAGACCATTCAACAGTATGGAATAAGAATCAAAACCGTTGTTGGAGATATCAAGAGTGTAGGTGGTAAAATGGAAGATTCCACTATGGTAAGCAAAGTCCTGAGATCCTTATTACCGGTCTATGCAATAAGGGTTGCTGCTATTCAAGAGTTGAGATCAATAGACAAGACTAAGGTATCCCTAGACTCCATCATTGCAAAGTTGACAGCCTATGAGCTAAATAGTTTTGATGGCAGTGTTCAAAAGACTGAATCAACTTTTAAAGCTTCTGTTGTATCATCCAGAAAAGGAAAAGAACCTAGCACTAGTGGTGAACCAAGACAGAGTAGAGAAATGGATGATGAGGAGATTCTGATGGCATTTGAAGCTCTCCTTGCCAGAAAACTTCCTAAAGGAATCGACAAATACAAAGGTAAGCTTCCTTTGAAATGCTTTTCTTTTAACCGGATAGGACATATTGTTGTAAACTGTCCTAATGGCGACAACAAGGACAAACCAGAAAGGTTCAAGAAATTCAAAGGAGGAAACTAGAGAAACTATTTTGTGGTAGTTGATGACGGTGTCACAGATGAGGAATCAGAAGATGAAGAAAATGAAGATATTGTGTTTGTTGCTGTCAAGGAAGATGTGTCAGACAAGAAGGCTCTTGTCTCCTGGTTTGATAGTTCCAATGAGTGGATTATTGACAGTGGTTGTTCTCACCATATGACTGGTGACTGGAGAAAGTTTCTATCCTTGGAAGAGTATGATGGTGGTGTGGTTCGCTTTGGTAATGATGCACCATGCATGGTCAAAGGCAAAGGGTCCATCTCTCTAAATGGAAAGAGTAGTGCTGACAATGTGTATTGGATTGATGGTCTCAGACACAACCTTTTGAGTGTTGCACAACTGAATGATAGTGGTCTCACTCTTGAATTCAATAATGGAGTGTGTAGAATCAAAGGAAAGAATGGTGAATTGGTGGCTACCGGCATGCAGACCAAAGGTAACCTATTTTAGCTGAATGTAAATATAAGTACATGTCTTATGGCTAAATTTGATGATAGCTGGATATGGCATAGGATACTCTGCCATGTAAACTTTGATAACATTGTGAAGGCTAATAAGATCAAGGTAGTTAGAGGGTTGCCAGTGCTAAGAAAACCAGATGATACCTTGTGCAGAGAGTGTGAATTGGGGAAAATGTCTTCGTCAACCTTTAAAGGTAAATCTTTCACTGCTGACAATTTGTTTGATCTTGTGCATACTGATTTGTGTGGTCCTATGAAAACTAGGAGTGTGCAGGGTGATAGGTACTTCATGATTCTCACTGATGACTACTCAAGAATGATGTGGGTCACATTCTTGAAAGATAAGTCTAAATCTTTTGTAAAGTTCAAAGCTTTCAGAGCATTAGTGGAGAAGGAAAGCGGTAAAAGGATCAAGTGCCTGAGAACTGATTAAGGAAGGGAATTCACTTCCAGTGAATTCAACAAGTATTATGAAGAACGTGGCATCAAGAGGCAACTGTCTACCCTCCGAACTCCATAGTAGAATGGCCTAGCAGAGAGGAATAACCAGACAGCTAGAACTATGTTGATTCAAGGAAAGGTAACCCACACCTTTTGGAGAGAAGCGGTGAGCACTGCAGTCTATACAATGAACTAGGTACTCATCAAGAAAGGTCAGGATAAAACTCCTTATGAGTATTGGACCGGTAAGACACATGTGGTTAGCTAATTTAGAGTTCTTGGTAGTAAATGTTACATCAAGAGGAGTGAACACCAGAGCAAATTTGATGCGAAATGTGATGAGGGAATATTCCTAGGGTATTCCACCAAGAGCAAATCTCTCAAGTGTTTCAATAATAGGACTCAGAGAATCATAGAAAGAAACAATGTAAGAGTTGATGAAACCTCTGAGAAAATAGAGGAAACCAGTAGTGAGAAAGCGGTAAATGAACCAGTTGTAACCTTCTGGGAACCGGCTATCAGTCAATCGAGTACCAGTAACAGTGTTCCTACACTGGTAGATGTAGATGTTGATACTGATGGAGATGAGGATGAAGAAGAAAAGGAAGATGACTCTATCAAGACCATTCCTCGGTATGTTGAGCTGAATCATGATCCTAAGCAGATCATAGGAGATAAGGATGGAGGAATCCTTACAAGAAGAAAGGTCAGAGAAAACTCATGTATGATCTCTGAATTTGAGCTTGAATCATTCAAAGAGGCACATAAAGATGAAGACTAGATCAAGGCAATGGATGAGGAACTTGACCAGATAAAGAAAAATGGTACATGGTCTTTGGTTCCCAGACCGGAGCATAAAAGTGTCATTGGTACCAAATGGGTTTTCAAAAATAAGCTGAATGAGGATGGCACAATGATTAGGAACAAAGCTAGATTGGTGTGCAAAGGATATGCCCAAGAAGAAGGAGAAGACTATGGAGAAACCTTTTCTCCTGTAGCTAGATTGGAAGGAGTTCATATGCTTCTTACATATGTAGCTTTTAAAGGTTTCAAAGTATATCAAATGGATGTAAAATCTGCATTCCTAAATGGTGTACTTGAAGAGGAGGGGTATATAGAGCAACCAGATGGGTTTGCCCTATCTGAAGACAGTGACATGGTATGTAGGCTACATAAAGTCTTATATGATCTAAAGCAAGCACCTAGAGCATGGTATGAATGCATCCATTCCCATTTTGTAAAGATTGGATTTGAGAGAACAAGTGAAGATAGTAATATCTACTTGAAGTCTGAAGGAGATCAGATCCTAATCTGTGAGGTATTTGTTGATGACATTATCTTTGGTGGAGATGACAAGATGAGTCATGAGTTTGCAGATGAGATGAAGAAAGAGTTTGAGATGTCACTCATAGGGGAGATTAGGTTCTTCATTGGACTACAGATCCAGTAGATGAAAGATGGAATCTTTATCACTCAGTCCAAGTATGTCAAAGAGGTGTTGAAGACCTTTGGCATGGAAGATAGCAAATTGGTTTGTACACCAATGGTGACTAGTTGTAAACTATCCAAAGAGGATGACTCAGCATTGGTTGATGAGAAGGAATACCGATCAATGATTGGTAAGTTGCATTATGTAGTGCATAGCAGACCAGATATTGCACATGCAGTTGGCATTACTACAAAGTTCCAGAAAATCCCAAGAGAATCCCACTTGGTTGCACTCAAGCAGATTCTTAAGTATCTGAAGGGAACTGTTGATTATGGATTGTGGTATCCATATAGCAAGGATTTCAACTTAAAAGTATACACAGATGCTGATTGGGAAGGTAATGTAGATGACCGAAAAAGCACAACCGGTGGTGCATTCTTTCTCAGTGGTAGACTGGTCTCATGGATGAGTAAGAAGTAGAGTTGTATCTCTCAGTCTACAGTGGAAGCAGAGTATGTTGCAGCTTTCATGAATTGTACTCAGACAATTTGGATGAAGCATGTATTAAATGGCTTCAAAGTTCATGTATCTGAACTGGTAAGTATATTTTGTGACAATACTAGTGCAATTAATATCTCCAAGAATCCGGTTTTACATTCTAGAACCAAACTCTTTGAGCTTAAGTATCATTTCTTGAGGGAAAAGGTTCAGAACAAAGAGATTGCACTGGAACATGTTTCCAGTAAGGAGCAGTTAGCAGACATATTCACCAAGCCTCTCCCAAAGGCTACATTTATGTACTTAAGAGGTGAACTAGGGGTGTTGCCCCTTCAGGAGGTAAACTAAAGGCATATGCTCCACATCAGTCAGGTATTGCATAGTCAATTTTTTTTTTGGATTGATGTGTTGAAGGATGCTACTCCTCGGGGGGAGCAACATAATGGAACAGGGCAACTTGTGCCTCCACTTTGGCATTGTTGTCAAAGGGGGAGAAGATGTGAAGTGGAGAAGACATCTGAAGAAATTGGGGGAAAAGATGTGAAGTGGAGAGTTATCTTTGTATATTGCCATCAATGCCAAAGGGGGAGATTGTTGGCATTATGTAAACCAGTATGAGGACATAATGACATTGTGTGTTGTCATTGATGTCAATATGATGAAGAGAAGAAAACCAGTATAACATTGTGAACTGGCATTTGTGCCAAAGTGAAGAAGTGTGTTTGTTCAAGGTGAATCGACATATGGTTGTGGGAACTAGCACATGGAAGCATTGTATGACTACCGGTTGGTAGTCTCAACTTCAGAGTTTCCAGTTGAAGTGCTTCAAGCTTGTGTGGCTCAATTGGTGACTTTGTGTGATGAGTTAGCATGGTAACAAAGAACAGATCGTGGTGCCACATAAGCCTTGTGCTCATGAAGGATCTTGCCTTAAGGAGATTGTTCCTATCTACCTCAGGAATATGCGAAGTATGTAAATGGTGATAACGTGTGATGGGTTATCAGTCGCCATGAAATGAGTGGAAAACAAACAATGGAGAATGTCTTGAGATTGGATCAAGACTGTTGCATTTAATGCAGTGGGCTCAACAGTCAGGATTGAACAGTTTGAATTCCTTAACCTAACAGGTTTAGGGTTTAGGGTTTCTGCTACAAACCTATCTATTTTCCTATAAGGTCGATGTTGTGTTTCTTTCTGAGGTTGTTGGCAAACGTTGTGTGTGTGTATCCAAGAGAAGAGATACTCGATTCTTGCCAGACCAGAGGAAAGAAGTGATACCTGCAGAGTATAAGTGTAGAAGGTAAAGAGGAGCTAAAGCAGATCTGCACTGGCATTGAGTGCTGTTACTAGATCATTGAAATACCTGTTGAGCTCTAACCACCTCAACAGTTGGAAAATCCCTTAACAAGGTAGCTGTAACTGGTTTCTTGTAAATCCTTTAACAGGGTGACTCAAAACCATTGAGTTCTTGAAATCCTCTAACAAGGTAACCTTTAATAGGGTTTAACCCTCAACAGGGTATTCTAGCCATCCTTTAATCAGGTGATCCCTAACAGGATCGGTTCCTAATAGAACGTATTGTATCAATCTTTAACTAGACAAGGCTCCTAACAGAGTGAACTTATAAATAGTTCAAAAACAAGCTTGTGGGTATTCATCCCCACCATGGTTTTTCCCAGTTGGGTTTCCATGTGAAAAATATGTGTGTCATGTGTGATGTCTTCTTCATGTGATGCTATGTTGTTTTCTGTCAAGCGGTGAATCATGTTGATCTAGTTGCTTATATGTATATCTTTGATGGTAGATTATCTGTTCATGCATTAGGGTGAAATGGAAATGAAGTGTTAGATTGTATAAGAAGATAAGTGTCAACCAGTCTATGCTTGTCTTAGTTATTCTGGGTTTTCTGGTTGTACTCTGTTTAAGGTCCGGTGTTACTGTTTGTCTGTCAATGCACAGTGTCTGCTGACAAACCAATTTAAGAGTGTGTTTTTGTCTAGATTGATTCACCCCCCCCTCTCAGTACCAGTTTGGTACTATTTGTTCATCATTGAGTTATCAATACCCATCAAATTTTTGTGAGAAACCCAATTTTGGATGTGTGTAGCACAAGTGATAGCCTCTGCCCAAAAGGTGGGATCAAGGGAATGTGCATGTATCATACAGCTAGCAATTTCCTTGATAGTTCTATTCTTATGGTCTACAACTCCATTCTTTTGTGGAGTGTAGGAAACCAAATGTTGAAGATCAATCCCCTCAAATGTATAAAAATCCTTAAGTCTTTTGTTCACATATTCCCGTCCATTATCTGTGTGAAGGATATTGACCAATTTCCCTAATTGCTTCTCCACATGAGCCTTGAAGTCTAGAAATATGTCAAACACTTCACTCTTATGAACAAGAAAATAGACCCAAGTGAATCAGGAGTAGTCATTAATGAAGGTGAGGACATAGCGGGCCCTACTAAATTAAGGTGATGGAAATGGACCTGCTACATCATTGTGAACAAGATGAATAACTTCCAAAGATCTTCAAGATTTCCCCTTAACAAACTTCTCCTCTGGATGCTTTCCCATGGAACATTTTGAACACCCTCTGAAAAATTGATTTGAGGTACACCTATGACCATGTCATTAGTGCTAAGCTGTTGAAGATAGCAGTAGTTGAGGTGACCAAACCGCTCATGCCATAGCTTACTTTCTGAATTTGAATAAGCAAGGCCCTAGAAGGAGAACTTGGCACAAAGCGAGAGAATGAATAAACCCTTAAGTTGTCATTGACATGTCCCACTGGTACCAAGGCATCATTATCAAGTTCTTTTAGCACAATTGAATCAGGTGTAAACTCAACCTTTTTCCCTTTCCCATAGTGAGTGATTTGGTAGATAGAGAGAAGATTGGTAGACAAGTTAAGAACATAAAGAACATTCTCAAATGTTCCATCATCCATGGAAACCAAACCTTTCCCTTCAACCTCAACTTGTGTATTATCACCTATGTAAATGTGAGGTACCTTTGATGGTTCCAATGAAGAAAATTGCTCCGTTGTAGAACCCATGTGATAAGAGGCACCCGAGTCAACTATTCACTGCTGTGAAGAACTTGTTGTAGCCACAAATGCTTGCCCTTTTCCCTTAGACTGTGAGGAACTAGAAGGAGATGATTCTTTTTTGTTGTAGGCAGATGGAAAATTGATGTTGTTCTTCTTGAGGAGATTTGTCAACTCATCAACTTTCTTGGTGTGGGATCGATCCTTATCATGACATTACTTCTTGCAATAAGCACAAGTTGGTTTTTTCCTTCTTAGGTGTATTCCCCTCCTTGGAAGAGGATGAAAAATTGCCTTGTGATGTAGAAGATGATTGTCCTTTTTCCTACCATGGGTTTGACTTAGATTACTTCTTCTTGTTATTGAAATCTTTACCTTGACTCCCTTGATTAGCCACCAAAGCCTTGGACTTTGAAGACTTGAGAATCTCCATGTTTAACAACTTAGATTGTTCCAACATCAACATTTCTGTGAAAGCATCAAATGAAGGCATAGTATAGGAACTCCCCACTGTCAAGCGATGGGTTTGGAAGCTAGAAACAAATGCTGCATATTCGGGTGAAAGCTTGTCCAACAAGTTGAATATCAATTGAGCATCTTTTTTGTCAATTCCATAATCCTTCAGCTTTGTTCTTAGCTCATTTTCTTTGGTGACATAATCCTGGATTGTATCAAAACTCTTGGGATCCAAGTTGGTGAGCTTATTGTCAATCTTGTAGCCTCTGATTTCATCAACTTGACCATACAATTTCTGAAAGATATCCCAAGCTTCTTTGATTGTAGAACTCTTCTCAATGTGAAAAATGAGGTCATCTGATGTACATACTTATGCAAAGTTTCAAGAGCCATACAATTTTTAGTGAGCCATTCTAATTGAGCATTAGGATCAATCGTAGGATCTGCTAGTGCTTCTATTGTTCCATCTATTTAATGCGTGAGTCCTTTATCCATTAGTTTTCTCCATGCTTTTATTTTCCAAGATGCATAGTTATGTGGAGTTAAAGGTGGAAATTTATGAGGACCCATAGAAACAAAAATGAAAGAGCACAAGGAAAGAGAGGCACAATCACACAGGACACCCCCCCAAATTCACTCAATCAAAGAATTTCACACCCCCCCCCGTAAAATGATGATTTGACACTTTATACTTAGGGCATGTACAATGGGCCGCTTGCAAAAATGGCAAAGTGGGCTTCTGATTTCAACTTTACAACTGACTCAAATAGGCCAAAAGAGACTCAAACTGATAATGCAAGAGATCTAAACTAAGATCCAATAAAATTACAAGTACCAAGTAAGCCAAAAAAGACCAATTTCCGATAGTAAAATATCCACTCAAAATATCTACAAACTGATGAAAGATTATGAAAGTTGACCAAAAAAATATGCGCTTTAAAAAAAAATGGCACCTGAAAAGGAGATTGTATGAGCCCAAACGAAGCCTTTGAAGTTGCAAAATTGAGGATTAGACATGTACTTTTGAGAGAATCCAAAAATTTTGAAACACCAACTCACCAAAATCAGAAAATAACCACACCATTGCGGAGATCATGAAATATTATCCCAAATTAAAAAAAATTGCACCCAAAAAGGAGCAAAACTAAGCAAGTTATGGGCCTTCAAAGTTGACCCAAAAAATCAAATTGCTCAATGGTGAGGGGTCTAAATTTTTCAAAAAAGGTGTTGATGTAGGATGATGTCAGCACTTCACTACGTTAAATTTGACGTTCGTATGACCATCAAAAAAATGTCACACCCTCTACTGATTGTATTGATAGGTTGACGTTGCAAGATGATAGAGTCGCTAACTATGCAGTATGCACTGTATGGATGCTTATGTGGCACTGTGTGAGAGCCATGTGTCTATCTATGTGACAGGCTGCGTGCCAAGCTCTATACAACAATCCGCGTGGTAGTCTATAGACAACAGTTCTTGTGGCAGGCTGTGAATGGTGGGAGGTTGCGATCGCTGGCTGTGAATAGCGGGAGGTTGTGGTTGCTAGTTGAGACTGCAATCACCAGCAGAAGCTGTCAGAGGTCGTTGGTAGGAAGCAATCGTAGGTGCACAGGCTAGGTTTGGTAGCGGAAGGAGCAAGTTGGGGGTGGTCGGGGCCAGTGGGAGCTGTCGGCAGGAGGCCACTGCGGAGCTGATGGGAGGAAGCTCAGATGGCATATGGTGGTGGACAACATACGGTGGCGGATGGCGTATGGTGGTATGTCCTGCAGAGTATGCAAGGTAAAGGTATGGGGGGTAGGGTCAACGAACCCCCCCCTCCTGAAAATATAATTTTTTTTGAAAATTTTTCATAACTTAAAAAATCTACGAAATGTTTTGATTGAAATTAAATTTTCGCAGAATAAAAAAAATATTTTATTTTTTTAAATCCATACCATACTACCCAAATTATGTAAAAAATTTCTCCAACACCCAAAATTTGACTTTCGCCAAAATAGGTCGAGTTTATACTCGATTTTTATGGAAACCTCCCAAACGCAATGGTGAGGTTGAAAATGTTGTAGGATGCCTCCAAAATGTATAGTACCTCAGATCCAAAATTAGAAGTCTTCCAAGATGTCTCCCAAAAACAATCAATGAAGCCCCAATGGCTCTGATACCATGTAAGATTTTGCCAAGATCAAGAGCACAATGAAAAGCCAACAAAACAAAGGCAATAGTTTCACAAGAACAAACTGTATTCTCATCAATATGCAAAAGTGATCAACTGGATTAACCAATACAATGAATATGGGCTGGCTTATATAGGCAAAGCCAAATGGATATGTGAACACACAATCATGACATGTGGCTCAATGAGAAACAAGGGTAAGTAGGAAAAAATAGGGGTAGGTAGGAGAAATAATATCATACTCCACAAGAGGTGGATCACCCACTAAATGTGGAATGTAACAACAAGATAAGACCACAAAAGGTGAAATTTCTCCTACAAGCATCATCCCTATGTGCACACTTCCCTAGGTATCTCATATCCAAACTACGATGAGATGCATTATCTTGAGTCAACTTAAGTAAAGTGTAATTATATCTTATAAGAATAAATGATTACACCAACAAAATCAAATTGAACCATAACTCTAAACCTAATTAAACACTGAACCAAATAAAACCCCAACTCCAATCCTAAACATAATTGAATCCTAACACTACTACTAAACTAAATTGAACCCTTATACCAAGTTTGACGGTATACCAAATAAAATCCTAACCATGTACTAAATTAAATCAAAATAATAAACCAAATAAAACCAGCAACAATTAACTCAAGCGGCATAGATTTAAAACACACTAAAACAAACTAAGCAAGAGAAGATAGAAGCGTTGCTTTCCAGATAATTCCTTGCGCTATCGCCACCCTCTTCCTACACAAACTGAGTTTTTCCTTAGAAATAAATACTGTTCAAAGAAATAGTAGATGAGAAAGGTTAATATTCACAGATGTCTCTATTATTCTTATTTGCTGCATTAATTCTTATTTATCAATACACTGTTTTGGGATGCAAAGCTTTAAATAAGTATAAATATTCTGTAAACTGATTAGACATTGATTCACCCCCCTCTCAGTGTCTTTGGAACTGTCATTGATTCTAACAATACCAAATAGAATCCTAACCATGTATTAAATTAAATCAAAATATTAAACCAAATAAAAACAACAACAATTAACTCGAACAACATAGATTTAAAACAGACTAAAATGGACTAAGAAAGAGAAGCCAGAAGCTTTCCAAATAATTCCTCGCTCTATCGCCACCCTCTTCCTACACAAACCAAGTTTTTCCTTAGAAATAAATATTGTTCAAAAAAATAGCAGGTGAGAAAGGTTAATATTCACAGATGTATGTTTTAAGAGTAAACTAAACACATGGTTCTTTGTAATTGTGTAAATTCTTGTTGCCGAATAAAACTGTAAACTACACACGTTATATGAAGCGATCGATGTATAGTGCGTCCAATATTCTTATATATTCTACAAGATTTTTATTTACAAACAATAAAGATTTCATTTGGACTTGTAACATAACAGCATATAAAGACACACTGATTTACTTTTGCAGCACACATTCTTGTACTTAGATGTCAGCGATTTACTTTTAATTTTTTAACTTATTTCTGTATTGTTAAAGACTCCAAAGCTAGATCTACTTTCTGATAATTTTTTAACTTATTTCTGTATTGTTAAAGACTCCAAAGCTAGATCTACTTTCTGATCCTCCTCTCCTGTAAGATGTGATGAAAAGATTTAAGCAGTAGTAAACAAAATAACACAATACTATTAGACTTGCATAGACAGTACAACACGTATTGAGTGGACAGCTCAACACGGAAACATGACACAACACATACTTAAGAGTTTTGTTTACGTGGACTTTACCGATCAGACTTGCATAGACAGTACAACACGTATTGAGTGGACAGCTCAACACGGAAACATGACACAACACATACTTAAGAGTTTTGTTTACGCGGACTTTACCGCTCAGTCTTCATTGATGTCCCACCAGCGTTTTACCAATTATTGGTGCCCCCTGCTTGGGTGCCTATGTTCTGTTGCTTGCCATTTCCATAATTAGACTGAATGTTCTGATTTCCCCTTGTGGTGTAACGATTGTTCTGCTGATTCCTGATTGTTCCGCTGTTCTGCTGATTAGCGAATGCGCCTGACATTGTAGGAGCTTGTTTGTTGACAGCACTTGCTCAACCACTTCGCGACACAAAACAAAACCTTTAAACTAAACAACACCAACGGATGCCAAATACAAGTATTTTTTCCCCTTATATAGGCTTACAAAGTGTGTATTTATTGGAAAGCTCAACACCCGAAGCATAAATGACTGAAAAGCTCATTGCTCACTACCAGAGCATCAGATTAAAGCCCGAAAATGACTGAAAAGCTCATTTGTCGCTACCAGAGCATCAGAATATAGACCCGAAATGACCCAAAAGCTCATTTGTCGCTACCACAGCATCAGAATACAGAGCCGAAAGAAATATGGCATGACGTTAGTGGCTATCAGAATAGAGACCCAAAATGACCGAAATGCTCATTTGTGGCAACCAGAGCATGAGAGTACAGAGCATGACGTTCTAGTCTATCTTGAAGGAATCAGGATTATTGCATTAGTGGCTATCTAGAATACAAACTCTAAAGAAATATGGAATTACGTCAGCCGCTATCAGGAAGGAATGGGGATTATGCCTATCGCTATCTAGTAAGAATCCGGATTATGTCACCTCTCCCTGGAAGCAATACGTCAGACATCAATAATTACTAGCACTTTGCATCAGAAGGGGGCAAGGGTTATGCCTATAGATAAAGTATATGTCAAGGAGGCATATTATTCAGTGTCTATATAGTTTTTGAATAAAATTGATTTTATTATCAAAATTTTTGTCAAATATTGTTATCATCGTTTCACAATTCTTCAAATCTTGTTTCACTATTGGTAAAGCTACTGTCTTTAAGTGACTATTAAAGATGCAACTATTTTTATACCAACACAAGTCCTGACCAATCGAGGGAATTTTTTTATCAAATGTTGTTTTTTAGTAATTTGGCAATATTGGCATTGGGTGGTACCTTTGTTGTGTACCCTGCAACCAATCATATCACCCATATAACTTTACTTGATTAAGAAACATGAGTAATCATTTAATTTTTTTCTTGATGAGTGTTAAGTTTGTATTAAATCATGTGATAGTAAAAATGTTTAAATTGTTGGACACAAGATGCCACTGAGAGGGGGGTGAATTAGTGGTTTCTAATTTTTAGCCTTGTTAATCCTAAGTGAGAGTACCCGTTAGCAATCGAAAGACCAAGTAAACCTACCAATGAGATAAGGAAAGAGATCAATATGAAAATGCACGCAAAGGCACATCACATAACAATAGTTTATACGAGAAAAACCCAAGTGCGAAAAACCTCGATGAGAAATGTTGTTGGAGTCTACTGCTCCAATCCAGCCTCACAATGAAAACACTATTACAACATTTAGGGCACCAACCCAAGGAGAACCAACACCTACCGATTTATGTGCACCAACCCAAAGGAGCACCAACCCTTGCACGGAGATCCAACTCATTGATTACAATAGATCACATCAAAATAGTACAATAGTTATTACCCGGTTACAAATGTGTTTTGTAACCTCTGCAAAGGATTCCTCTACCAATTTCATTCCTCCTATGCCTTACTGGTTCAATTCTCTATATATCATTCTGTCTCTTCTCTCTCTGATCTCTTCATACTCTCTCTCTCTACTCTCCTCTCAACACTATTGCTACCTTACTAGTTCATGCTCTACCGGTTTGTTAAACTATCAGATTCTACACCTGCTTACCAATTACTCTTCTTCGTGATTCCTTTTGTATCCTTGAAAATTTTCAATTAAGAGGTATGTTAAAGAAATATATCAAAATTTGAATAGGTCAAAATTAAGGAAAAAATGTATCCTTCTCCGTGATTCCTTTTGTATGATTGAAACATTGAACATGATTGTTTGATTATAGAAGCATATCAATAATATAAAATTTGAATAAATTTTTTTGGAGAATTTGTAAGTTTTAGTTTTCATAAATATGTTGTTAAGCTCAAAATATTTTTCCATGTTGTGATACAAATAGAAATAGAAATGGATATATTTATAGTCCTTAATGTTGGGGGATCTATAGATGATTTATAGTATATGGGACTAACTCATGTCGAAGGTATACCCCCTACAAATTTTGATCTTCTGATCTCTCTTTCAAGAGTACCACTTCTCTACCAGTACATTAACTTAAAAATATAAGATAATAAAAAGATAACTTTTCATCTAAAAATTAGAATTGTTTGCAATTTGTATAATGATTTAAATAACTTTGTTAAGTTTTGTAACAATGGATTAAGTTTGAGGTACACTGATTTACTTTTGCACCACACATTCTTGTACTTAGATGTCAATGATATACTTTTAATTTTTTAACTTATTTCTGTATTGTTAAAGACTCCAAAGCTAGATCTACTTTCTGATCCTCCTCTCCTGTAAGATGTGATGAAAAGATTTAAGCAGTAGTAAACAAAATAACACAATACTATTAGACTTGCATAGATAGTACAACACGTATTGAGTGGACAGCTGAACATGGAAACATGACACAACACATACTTAAGAGTTTTGTTTACACGAACTTTACCACTCAGACTTGCATAGACAGTACAACACTGATCTAGGTTTCCTGTCAGAATTTGTATGTTATAACAGACCCTATAGATGTTAGTACATTGTTTAAAAGAATTTTCAATAAGTATCAATTTCTCTTTAATCATCCTCTTCTCTGTTTCAATAATTTGATCAAAAGTGGCCCTCTTAGCCAAAGTAAACCTTTCAAGTGCTTTCTAGTTGGAAATCTATTGTAGTGACTGAAGGTTTTTAGATATATGCTCTGTTAGTGCCTTAAGCTTGCTAGAAGGGCTCTCTTCATTTTCAATCAAACAATCAGGAATCAGTCTATGTAAAATAGTTATTGATTGATCTATTATTACTTTGTTTGCATATCCCTCCTTTATTAACTTTTGAGTAGCCATCATCATAAGCTCTGTAGGACTCATCTCTGTGATTGATTTCTTCTCAACTTGAGAAGTGTCAATTGCCAAAAGTGTTCCAGATGAATCAATTGTTGGTTTAGTACCATTTTCCTTATCTTTCTTTTGTCTATCCTCTCTTGGTGTAACCCTTATCCCTACCTCTAATGCATCGGTGGCTTCGCCACTTGATGCAGTATCTATTACTGTCGATGGATCATTATCCACAATGTTATTCGTAACCTGTACAAATGTTGTCTCAGCGGTATAGTTTGTACACTCTCATCAACTTTAGATTTGCCTACCGGTTCACTCAAAATATGTTCTGAAGTACCCAAAATTCCTTTCTCTTTATATTTGTTTGGAATGGTGGGAGTAGTTGCCTTAGAAAATTCTTCTTGAGAAGTAAGGAAATCAGGATTCTTTTGGAAGAATTTAGCCCAACCAACTTTGGTCTCATTCATTACTTCATTAAATCTGCCCATCACTAGACTTATTTGTCAATTTTTGGTGTTAAAGATTGTTCTGTGTGCCATTTCTATACATCTCTTCATTTCCTCATTGTTTATAGAGCCACACATGCCTAGAAGTTCAACTTCTTTTATCTCTTTGTCCCACTTAACTGCATCTAATATTCTTGCATCTAACTTATTATATAGTGATAAAAGGATTTCCATCAAAATTTCTACCAAAGCCTTCTTATATATATCTATATGTAACAAAATTGCTTCTTGTATTTCATTTTGTTCATTTTCATCTAAATGCTCATATAATTTTGATACATTGTTCAAAATTCCATCCTTAGATACCTCATCAATCAACTTAGCACAGGTCATGTTACCAGATTCAGTCACTTCATCACTCTTTTTCTTATTTTCGCTGGGGGTTCTAGGAGTGGATAGAGTACAATTCCTCTTCTGAGTAGGTTTCTTTGTTGAAGGTGTGGTAGCAATTGGTTCTTTGACTATCACCTTCCTCACAAGTTTCCTCCTAGTTTCTACCTTCTTCTCCTCTACTGGAGGCTTGTCAAATTTCTTCCTTAGAACCCTTTTGAATGAAAGATGTTGATTATCCTCTGTATCAGAATTAGGAGATGTGATTGTTGCTGACCTCTCTACCTTAGGAAGCACTAGTTGTTGCTAGTTGATCTATCGGCTTAGATCCAGAACCTAGTTTAGTATCAATCTGGTGTATTACATTCTGAACAAATGCATACATTTTGTCTATTTTCTTTTCCCTCCTTTTCTTGTTAAAACCAATTTTCACTTCTAGAGCCTTCTCCCCTATAGTACCAAAGTGTTCAGCCTTGTCATCCAAAGGAGGATCAATTAGCATCTTAGCATAAAGTTCCAAAATACTATCATCAACTTCATATCCTAGCTCGGTGACCCAGATTGTTCTAGGTTCAATCGCTTCCATGAGTGTCTCATCTGTTTTAACCATGAAGCAAATTTCAGTGGAGTATTTCTCCATAATGTGTTTGGAGATTCTCTCCCTCAGTCTCATGTTCTCCTGGAATGTTTTAAAGAATCCCCATAACTCCTTATCCCTATTACTACCAAGACCGGTGATTGCATTTTTTATTTGCATACCTACCAGTATGTCATGAGCCCAATGCTTATTTCCCAAACCCAGTATCTCATTCATGAACTATAACATCAAACAAACAATAAGGTTTCCAAACAAAAATGTACCTTTCTTAACACCTTTAATTTTCACAAGATTTATCATTAATTCACTTCTCACCAATTCACACAGATCATACTTCCCATTATTCTTCAACATCTGATATGCAGCATGGATTCAGGAACTGGAAATAGAGTTCAATCGACTAGATTGAGTTACCTTGTATCCAATGATCATGCTAGAAAATTCCACATTAGTATCAGTAATGGTGCTGACCCTCATAGATCTTCCATCATGTGTTGCCCTAGTGAGCTTCTCAACCTCAATGTTGGAGATCTTCTTTCCTGGTTCATGTCTGAGTTTGGGTAAGCCAGTCACAACCTAAATTACTTCTCGGGTGATCATGTGAGGCCGATCCAGCTAGATGAATTCGTTATGAACCCTACTCAGAACATATCTGATCACTTCGTCCTTGAATTTAGGGATGTACAGTATTCCGGTTAACCCTAGGTCTTCAATGATTTAATATTTCGGCTTGATTGTTCCAGAGCTACCAAGTATCACAGTTTGATACATTCCCTTGATTTCTTCAGTACCCAAATCCTCCAAGGTGCAGTGAATGTAAGCTTTGACATCTTCCACATAAACTATGCCATCGAGAACCCTCAAAAATGCTCATGTAGAGTCTTCCTTAATAGAAATCTAGGAAATAGGAGGTATGTCATTATTGGATTTGCAGGACTTTAGTATGATGATAGGAATAGGAATGTATGTTTTAATGAATGGATCAAAATTATGTGAATGATAATAACTGTTATGTGGAGTTATTCGGATAAAAGATGTATTTCATCTATGCAGATGAAAATTGTATGCAAGTGATGAAGTGTATTGTTATACCTTTGAATTATATTATATGTGGATATTTGAAAGTACTAATGTGTAAATTGAGATGCGCAGAAAATTTACCATGTGACCATATAAAATTACGGAGAACCAAACCTAGACTTATGTATGTTCGTAAGCCAGGGGTTGTCTATTTGGAGAGACAACACCCCATTTGTGTTGTATTTTATTCGTAACAGTGTCTACTGCATGAGTGTTAAGTGTCCTTTAAATTTAATGTGTAAAACCCACAAGAGAGGATTTCATGTTTTAAATTGTAAAAGTGTTTTATTTGTGTCACTTGACACATGTGTTGATTTAAGTTTAAATGTTTTATTTTTGTCTCTTGGTGGGAAAGTGTTCAACTATAGCTCTTTCAAATAATATAACGTGTTGTCATAAATACCTTGGGCAAGGAATCTTTGGAGAGGTCAACATATGTTTGACCCGAAAATAAACTTCAGAGGGGTTTAAAATGGGTTAAATGAACACCTAGGGGTAGTTTAATAGGGTTTCCTAAAGCCCATAAGGTATACCTAGGGGTTAGCGGTAATTTTAGTCAAGTTTCTACTTTTAAATGATCTTTTTGACGCTTTAAAAATTGGTTTTTTGAGTTGTGCGAAAATTGAAAATCGGAAGCTTAAATCTAATTGAGATTTTTCCTATTCACATGGGAGTCTTTTTCCCATTTTTCTTTACTTTCCTTTTTGGTTTTTAGAAACTTGTGAGAACTCAGAGAATGAGCTTCTTAAGGAAGAATTTGAAAATTTGAGGGTAATCACCCACTCCATTTTTGGAGACGAGAATTTTGTAAAGAAAAGATAGAATATTGTTTTTGAGAATTTTAGCTAAGGGTAGAAAGAGAAGAACCGTGGAATTGGGCTGCTCATCCTCAACAAAACTAAACTACCTTTTGGGTAGATTAAGGTTGGTCATATTAATCATATAATGGATTTCTTATTGCATGTGTTTGTAAGTAATGTTTGTGAAAAAGAGATTTGTTTCCGTGCATGTACTTTTGAAAATTTATTTGGTATATTGTTTTATACTTTGTTTTGTGTTGGGAGTAATCAAGATCTCCTACTCTCTGGGAGAGAGGAGGATCTTGTGGGTGGTAGAAGTGATAGCCCTCGAGTGAGAGACTCTCGTTATGAGAGCGATCACAAGGGAATTTGTGTGACCCTTATTGCATGGCTTGTTTATGCATTGGGGGTCATAAGGAGGGAAATAAGGCATGAATGCCTTGGGGGGCATAAGGAATAAAAGGCTGATTATGTTATACTTGACGTATTTTGGTTTTCCATGAGGTGGCTATATGCTTTAGTTTGCCATGAGGTGACTATTTGTTTGGCCATACTTGCAGTCTCCTCAGGGTACTTGGTCCACTACCACCCTTGTAAGGACATCACAAATGTGTGGTGTAGTGTAGCCCAGGTTGGGAGTGTGTTTTGAATTTGTGAGTATTCTGTCTTCTGTGTTGCATGCTTGTTACCTGTCTAGGGCTTGGTTCTCCGAGCTCAGGGGTGGCTACCAGTTAGCCTAGCCTAGAGTGCTCACCTCCCAGCCTAGGCTAACTGGTAGCCACCCCCGAGCTCACAGAACCAAGCCCTAGACAGGTAACAAGCATGCAACACAGAAGACAAAATACTCACAAATTCAAAACACACTCCCAACCTGGGCTACACTACACCACACATTTGTGATGTCCTTACAAGGGTGGTAGTGGACCAAGTACCCTGAGGAGACTGTAAGTATGGCCAAACAAATAGCCACCTCCTGTCAAACTAAAGCATATAGCCACCTCATGGCAAACCAAAATACATCAAGTATAACATAATCAGCCCTTTATTCCTTATGCCCCCTGAGGCATTCATGCCTTATTTCCCTCCTTATGACCCCCAATGCATAAACAAGCCATGCAGCAAGGGTCACACAAATTCCCTTGTGATCATTTTCATAATGAGAGTCTCTCACTCGAGGGCTATCACCTCTACCACCCACAAGATCCTCCTCTCTCCCAGAGAGTAGGAGATCTTGATTACTCCCAACACAAAACAAAGTATAAAACAATATACCAAATAAATTTTCAAAAGTACATGCATGGAAACAAATCTCTTTTTCACAAACATTACTTACAAACACATGCAATAAGAAATCCATTATATGATGAATACGACCAACCTTAATCTGCCCAAAAGGTAGTTTAGTTTTGTTGAGGATGAGCAGCCCAATTCCACAGTTCTTCTCTTTCTACCCTTAGCTAAAATTCTCAAAAACAATATTCTATCTTTTCTTTACAAAATTCTCTTGTCTCCAAAAATGGAGAGTGGGTGATTACCCTCAAATTTTCAAATTCTTCCTTAAGAAGCTCATTCTCTGAGTTCTCACAAGTTTCTAAAAACCAAAAAGGAAAGTAAAGCAAAATGGGAAAAAGACTCCCATGCGAATAGGAAAAATCTCAATTAGATTTAAGCTTCCCATTTTCAATTTTCGCACAACTCAAAAAACCAATTTTTAAAGCGTCAAAAAGATCATTTAAAAGTAGAAACTTGCCTAAAATTACCCCTAACCCCTAGGTATACCTTATGGGCTTTAGGAAACCCTATTAAACTACCCCTAGGTGTTCATTTAACCCTTTTTAAACCCCTCTGAAGTTTATTTTCGGGTCAAACATATGTTGACCTCTCCAAAGATTCCTTTCCCAAGGTATTTATGACAACACGTTATATTATTTGAAAGAGCTATAGTTGAACACTTTCCCACCAAGAGACAAAAATAAAACAATTAAAATTAAATCCACACATGTGTCAAGTGACACAAATAAAACACTTTTACAATTTAAAACATGAAATCGTCTCTTGTGGGTTTTACACATTAAATTTAAATGACACTTAACACTCATGCAACATACACTATTACGAATAAAATACAACACAAATGGGGTGTTGTCTCTCCAAATAGACAACCTCTGGCTTACGAACATACATAAGTCTAGGTTTGGTTCTCCGTAATTTTCCATGGTCACATGGTAAATTTCTTGCGCATCTCAATTTACACATTAGTACTTTCAAATATCCACATATAATATAATTCAAAGGTATAACAATACACATCATCACATGCATACAATTTTCATCTACATAGATTAACTACATCTTTTATCTGAATAACTCCACATAACAGTTATTATCATTCACATAATTTTGATCCATTCATTAAAACATACATTCCTATTCCTATCATCATACTAAAGTCCTGCAAATCCAATAATGACATACCTCCTCTCAAGTTTATCCTATTCTAGGATTATCTAGAGTTTTGTAACTATAAAGCATATAAATGAAGCATCCACATTCATAATTGTTACCCAATCACAGAATCATATAAGTTCTACATCTAGACATAGCTGACATACGTTAAATCAAGATTATCCAATCAATGGGTCTTTTAGGATTTCAACTTCATAACACATCAAAAGTACACCACTAGGTGCGATAACTCTATAACTTGGTTCAGTTATTTTTCTCACAAACCTATCTGCCTAACATAGTCCATTCAATTGAATTATAAAGCATTTATTAATAGGTCAAACATGGTCAACTAAGTAAATCAAAGCTTGGTTTGGGGAAGGCCTTACATCCTCCTCCCCTAGGGTTCGACTTACTCCTGGAAGTCGCATGAGTAGAATTTCGAAGTAGGGACATAACCCTTCCCTCCATTCCCATAAGTTACTCAAACTATTACCTTGCCTACTAGAAGGATGAAATACCAAAATCAACTTATTATTGAAATTAACTTACTATCTTCACAAGGTTAAATTCTTAGTATTTTTATTACATCTCCCTTCGATCTTAGGTAGGTGTTTTACAAGCTCTATCTTTCAATGACTTACATTATTTCACCCTCCAAATCATAATCAAAGTTACACATATAGAATTTTCTAGGAGTTCTACTTGTTTAGGATTTGTTTAAAAGCATGTTTATCCTACTATATTCAAGTCCAAACATGTTACTTAAGGAAATCGACATCACACTTAAGCACAATGAATCTACTTATTCTACATTCGAGGCACCTTATTAGGGTGTTAATATAATATTCATAAAATCATCCTAGGTGCATAATTTTTTCCTACTTTCTTAGGTGACAAGGCAAAAGCAAATTTAGGTTCTTCAATCCCACCCTTATATAGGGTAGTTTTCTACCACTAGGGATTAACATGTTTTTTTTTTTTATATTTCTAGTCTCCAAGGTTTAAGCTTTATAGGGAGCATCATTCGCAATTTTCCAACGATTAAGGTACACAACAACCCCATTCTAAGGGAGTGATAGAAGTTATTAATACTTATTTTAGATATCATCCACGCAATCCTCTCCATACCCATGCCAAATTTACCAGTCGAAAATCATTACTTTCAAAATTCATTAGGTCTAGGTCACACTATTGTTATAAATTTTCTCTTTTCGATTACTTGCAATTAATTTTACTTAGGAGGATATTCCTTCCTTTATCTTAATTTGATAAAAACACGTTCTTTGTTAATTCTTGTGCCTAATTTCACTCCTGGCGGTATTCTCCCTTGACAGACTATCAGTGGTTCAACGAACATGATAAACATTACACAAATCACATCACTAGGGCTAGTTATATCAACCATCAAAATGACCACTTGACACTTTTCAAAAATACAAGTTACTTCTGCCAAGTCCAATAAAAAGAAGAAAAATGCCGGCAATTGAAAACATATTAAAACTAGAAACATGGCAAGTGCCATAACTCCAATAAAAAGAACATCAATTTAGTGGTCCTTTCATCATAAAATGAAAATTATAAATAAACAGAAAGTACTAGCCCCCTAGATCACAAGATGCCTATTCAGAGAAAGTAAATAAAATAAAAAAATAAAAAATATAATAATGTCGGATCAAACTCGAAACAAGATGACCGTACTGGTCATACCCTAGGGAGTAACCGCAACTCATCACCCAGGATCACACGTCCTGAGTGTGTTAGGTAGTGATTATTAGACTCTTGAGATTTTAGGTTCTTTAAACTCCTTTATCAATTTATGAAATACATTCTTATATGCAAGAGATCACATTCATTTTTATAAATCATGTTCGATTTTTTTTAACCTTCACGTGCTAACTATTTCAAGCAACACTTTCCGATATAATCCACTATCTATTTAGGGTTATTAACATCCTTAATTATATCTAGCAGGTGATTGCACTAACTCTACCATTCTCCATCCATTCCTCTTGGACTTCCATTAATTATCTTAATATGCTAAGCCCTGACTCAGTGTTACGTGGTAGCTTCAAGCATCGACATTTTCATGTCTTACACACACGGTTAATAGTTTGGTACAAAAATGACACTTGTTTACTTGGAATCTCTTATGATTTGAAATAATATAATCATATAATTTTATTAGGGACATGATTTGTCTTTCTTAACATCTTATGCCAACTCCTTGTATTTTCACCTTTAACATTCCCTTGCCTTCATTAGGCAGGAGCTTTTGCCCAAGTACTAACACTTTAGGTTAAGAGCCATTTGGGGTGGAATTATTGTTAAGTAAGGTCAATAATGGTTGTCAACAATCCCCACCCACACATTTCACGACATAATTCAAACAACTCGAAGAGTGGACTTATTTCCTCCTACTTTACTTAAGCAACTCTGAAATCAAGGGGTGTGCACCCGAAAAGTGGCCAACACCCATCCTTTTAATTAAAATTTAGTAAAAAGGGAAATTATCTCATCCCATATTACTTGTTTATATTAACTTACTAGCCAAATCCAGAATGTCACACCTTCGATCTCTTCAAGCTAAACAAACTATCTTACCATCCTATATCCAGTTACCCTATTATGGCATAACATAAGGATGTACAACAATTACCAATGTCTTAAGACTCCCATAATTTCCAAATCCTTAGCTAACCACATAACTTGGCTCCTTATCAATGCTCTCATCAAATATTTTATACTGCCAACTAATTCTCATTAACACTTTAGTATTATATTTATTATTATACAATATTTCCATAAGCCATTTCTATCTGCATGTTCTTCACTGGTACCTAACGACTAACCATGATTGGGTTGCACTTTGCTTCTTAGTTTCTAAATGACATCTAGTTACACCTTCCTAGATTATAGGATCCTAATACTTTTACACCCCTTGCACTTCAATGGGGACCTTTTGTTCTATTCCCAAATCAACTCTCCTCTCTCTTGCATTATTTACTTTTGCCAAGGTTATCTTTCCATAAAGGAATTAATTTGAGGCTTTAATTGCTTGTTTCCCCAATCATATAATCCACGGATGAACTTAGGGTTTATTGTAATTACATGTTTTTACCCGAGAAGTTCATGCCGCCTTTCTCTTTATCTAACTCATCTATAGTATTACTAGGGTTCTCTGATCAAGGGAACTGTCATACATCAGTTTAGTTCTTATCTCCAAGGTTAATAGACACCGAAATTACTTCATATGAATAAATAGTTGAATATTTCACAGCCTTTGGGGTTTTATTTAAGCCATAAATATTATGACTTAATGAGTTCAAATTTTAGGGTTTTTTTTTAGTGACCCTTGGAACCCCTTGAATTGATATATATTGATCTATTGATCCACAAGCATTTTCACTTATGTTTCACTTTGTTATTTCACAAGTTTTCACCTAGGTGTTATACGTCAAGCCATAGTTTGATTTCAACTAAGTTATAAATGGAGCCCATGTTCACCAGTGTTTGAACTTGGCTCTAATACCAAAATGTCATGCCCAAAATTTAGGGCAAAACACAACCGACAAATTTTTTTTAAACACATAATTACAAGCTAACAATTTATGATAGTTCCTTTTAACAAGTGGGGCGAATAAAATTTATAAGGGAATATTAAATTCACTCAAAAGTCTTCATCATTTAGGTTGCGATTATTAGTACATAATTCAATCCGTTCCTCTTATCTAGATATTAACATAATTACTTGGCTTTACATTAATTATTTATTACATATCAAACTCCCTCCATCCTGTAAATACGTTCCTTCTTAATAACTCAATTTTACAAAGAAAATGGCTCCTATTAATTTAATACCAACGCTCATTTTATTGCATTAATATTATCAAATGGAGTAGTTACAATTTTAAAGTGCCTAACATCATTAAGATGATTTAATTTACCTGGTAAAAGTTTCCACTTGGGTTAATAGGGTTCACCAGACTTAGTCCACTTAGAGGGATTTATTTTTACGCCCCCACTCTATCCTCTTAGATTAATTATTTAATTACTTTATTTAAATATTCCATTTATTTATAAAAAAAATCCGTATAGATCTCCAAAATTAATTTTCCAAATTCATCCAAATCTTTCATAAGATTGAACTCCAGAACATTTAAATTTATACATCCTTTTAAAATATGCCCATTTGATTATCAAAAGGATATATAAGTTTATAAAAATATTTAGACTAAAAATTTGCCCTATTCATCCATATTTTCAACTTCTATAAATATATTGCAATATATATATATATATATATATATATATATATCAATATTAAATCTTTTTATTTTTATTTTATACAGATTTATTAAATATACATGCAAACCCTAACTAAAATGTAAATTATAAAATACTCTATATATCCTTCTTAAAAATCACTTCTCTTCTCATGTTACCCTAACCCTACACGGGCTAGGGTTTTATTTATTTATTTATTTATTTATTTTATTGCATAACAAGGCCGAACGGATTCGATATCATGGAGGAGTGGTCGAAGTTTATACTTTTTTTGAAAGGGGGAGAGGTAGTGGCGTGGGAGTTATACCTGGCCGCCACTGTGTGCGCACACAGTGGTGGCACGGGCGCCGCCCACTGTGTGCCCACACAGTGGCGGTCTGCGGGCCGTCCACTGTGTGTTCACACAGTGGTGGCGCGGGCGCCGCCCACTGTGTGCCCACACAGTGGTGGTCCACGGGCCGCTCACTGTGTGCACACATAGTGGGTTTCGGCCCTCTGCCCGAAAACTCCCTTTTTTAAATTTTTTTTTAAAATTTATATATATATATATATATAAATATATATTTATATTATATATAAATTTAAAAAAAAAAAAATTAAAAAAAAAAGGGAGTTTCCGGGCGGAGGGCCGAAACCCACTGTGTGTGCACACAATGAACGGCGCCAACGCCGACACTGTGTGTACACACAGTGAGCGGCCCGTGGATCGCCACTGTGTGGGCACACAGTGGGCAGCGCCTGCGTCACCACTATGTGAACACACAGTGGACGGCCCGCAGACCGCCACTGTGTGGGCACACAGTGGGTGGCGCCCGCACCGCCACTGTGTGCGCACACAGTGGCGGCCGGGTATAACTCCCACGCCACTGCCTCTCCCACTTTCAAAAAATGTATAAACTTCGGCCACTCCTCGGTGATATTGAATTCGTTCGGCCTTACTATGCAATAAAATAAATAAATAAATAAAACCCTAGCCCGTGTAGGGTTAGGGTAACATGAGAAGAGAAATGATTTTTAAGAAGGATAAATAGAGTATTTTATAATTTACATTCTAGTTAGGGTTTGCATGTATATTTTATAAATCTGTGTAAAATAAAAATAAAAAGATTTAATATTGATATATATATATATATATATATATATATATATATATATATATATTGCAATATATTTATAGAAGTTGAAAATATGGATGAATAGGGCAAATTTTTAGTCTAAATATTTTTATAAACTTATATATGCTTTTGATAATCAAATGGGCATATTTTAAAAGGATGTATAAATTTAAATGTTCTGGAGTTCAATCTTATGAAAGATTTGGATGAATTTGGAAAATTAATTTTGGAGATCTATATGGAATTTTTTTATAAATAAATGATATATTTAAATAAAGTAATTAAATAATTAATCTAAGAGGATAGAGTGGGGGCATAAAAATAAATCCCTCTAAGTGGACTAAGTCTAGTGAACCCTATTAACCCAAGTGGAAACTTTTACCAGGTAAATTAAATCATCTTAATGATGTTAGGCACTTTAAAATTGTAACTGCTCCATTTGATAATATTAACGCAATAAAATGAGCGTTGGTATTAAATTAATAGGAGCCATTTTCTTTGTAAAATTGAGTTATTAAGAAGTAACGTATTTATAGGATGGAGGGAGTTTGATATGTAATAAATAATTAATGTAAAGCCCAGTAATTATGTTAATGTCTAGATAAGAGGAATGGATTGAATTATGTACTAATAATTGCAACCTAAATGATGAAGACTTTTGAGTGAATTTAATATTCCCTTATAAATTTTATTCGCCCCACTTGTTAAAAGGAACTATCGTAAATTGTTAGCTTGTAATTATGTGTTTAAAAAAAATTTGTCGGTTGTGTTTTGCCCTAAATTTTGGGCATGACATATAAGTTCTAATAATTCAATCATGTACTTATAAATACATATGTAGTTATGGCATATGTAAATAGATATATGAAATTAAATTATTTAATAAAAAACCAATGTATATTTCATTATAGAAAATACTTTATTAAAGAATTTGTTAATGTTTTATGTTTAATATATATATAAATGAAGTGATTATTTATGTATATATAAATATAAATTTAAAACTAAATTAAATAAAAAATTAAAATTAGAAATAATAATAACAATTGAGTGGCGGGTTAAGTTTTAAAAGAAGGGAATTAAACAATAATGAGGGTGGTCGATAGTAATATTGATCACCCCCTTATTTAATGGGAGGGGTTGGTATTACCACCGACCACCCCTCCTCCCTTTTTATATTGCTACAAACCACATTGCAGCCACATCTAACAAGTTATACGGTGGTAGGGATTAATGCTGGGGTTGTACTCAAACCCACGTAGCTGTTAATGGCAAGGAGTGGGGTTGATTACAACCACCGACCACTCCTCCTTTTTCTACAAACACCAACCACGTTGCAAATTAGGAATCATGGAACTAGTGCAGGTGACACCGATATGGGAGTTGGCAAGTCTAATGTATAGTTGCATAATAGAGGGAGTCGACACGCCATCGACTACAACTCCTCCTCTCCTTTATTACCTTCCATGACAAGTCAAGTTGTAGCCATGTAGCCACAACCTGCAGTAATATCTAGCACCTGCGGTTAAAACAAAACATTAGCTATCAGAGAAGATAGGTAGATGTGGAAAGGAGGCGAGTAGATCTATCAGATGTTTAGAGCCATAGATGCAAGTTTGTTGACATATATGTAACCATTAGAGTTCTAAATCAATTAGAACTAAAAGAGAACTTTAATGATTGACAGTGGTGTCATTTTTATGGCCAAGATTATAGCAACAAATTTAGAATGAGGACAGTATAAATAATAGTGAAAGCTCGAGGAAAGAGGGGGGGAGGAAGAATGAAAAGAAAATTTTAGAAAGAATAGAGAGAAAAGATTAGGAAAGGATTGGAGAATGGAATATAGAAGAAGATAGGAAGTTAGTGGGAAGCAAGATAGAGGAGAGCAAGAATGAAGAACAGTGACAAAGAGATTTGAGAGAATAGAATAATGGATATTTGGATGTGTTTACGACCGAGTCATAAAAGATCAATGATGATCATCTCCAGTATAGTGTCAAATTTAGAGGTTACACTCGTGAATGAGTGTTAATTACTTTATTATTATCAGAGGAATTCCCAGAATATAGAAAGGATATGGATTAGGAATAGAGAGCTCATGAGATAGAAGAGTGTCGAGAAGGAAACCATTGGAATCTGGACGTATTGTAGACAACTTGAAGCTATCAAGGATCGTAATAGCCATGGATCGTGCTTCTTGTGGTAGGCTCAAATCTAGTATGTTTTGTTTAAAGAATTTAAGAGATTAAGAATGATCTAGATTTATACTTATGAAATATTCTAATAGAAGAGTTAGAGTCACAATATCAATCAATTTATAATTGTTTAAATTACAATCATGCAAATATAGATGCATTAATGATATATTTTATGAAAGTTGGTTGATAAAACTTAGTGAAACTCTTAGAAATTAGATTACCCAATCCTCTAGAAATAGAGTCAGAGGATAGAAAGAGAAACTCTAGAATTGAACTACGAAAAAGATGAGATATTAGGATTATGATTTATTAAATAGTGGTGTTTGAGAAAAGAGGTAAATGAACCAGAACACATGGGAATATAGAGAGCTTAGACGATATAAACTTAGAATTCTAAACCATAAGAAAAGGAATGCACGTTAATGATTACATTATTTAAATGTTTTGGAAATTGAATAAAAGAATGTGTGCTCATTTTCTTCAAATTCTATGCAAAGATACATACATGTGTTATACCTTCTTAATATTTTAATCTTGTCTTTAAATTGCTTGAAAGATAGAAGGGAAAGATTCTTTTTTTTTTTTATGTATATTTGATTATACATAAAAGATTTTTTCCTATCAAATAGGATTGGTTGTAATAAAAGATTTACTCTATCAATTTCTATTCAAACGAAAGATTGTCTTCTTAGCATAGTATTTTTATCTTGCAAGAAATAGGAAGCTACAATTGAAAGGCGAAAGATTGTCCTCTATATGAATTTATTCTAGATTTATGTGAACAAAGCTAGATAGGCTTGTGTTTGTGGAAAGTTACCTTCCAGGACGGGTGCCAAATGTGGATTATAGAGAGAATAGTTGCTTTTCCAACTATCTATTTTTGCTATGAATGGCATTATACTTCGCCAAGTAATCAAATTGAATTGACCATTGAAATAGATGGAGTTATTTTATTTTATGCTCTCTACCATATCTTAGATTGATAATGAATGCTTGTTTCTTAAAAGAATTAGAAAAATTAAAATGCTTGTATCATCTAGGCATGCACCAGATTCCATCTTTCCTTTCGAATTTCTTTTGCTAAGCAATTCGTGTAGGGTCGGGTATTCTTGATTGACCAAGAATTCCGGGGAAGCGTAAGCTTCAAGGTTGGGCAGAAAAAGCGCTTGAATCTTGTTCTCGTCTTCATGCTAAAGATTGAATTGGAGATAGCTTGGGTTGCAGATAAACGAATGCATCTCACCCTTTACTTTGTATTATTTTTCTATTGAACTTACGACAACTTGAAATGCATAAGTATTGTATGATTAAGATACTACTTTTATCAATTTATGGAATAAAGAATCTTTATCTTTTACAAAAATTTTGTGTTTATTATGATCTTAATGGAATGATCAAATGAAGCAATGGATGTAAAAGTGGAATGAAATAGACTTAGTAACTGATTTATGAGTTTATTTAAGAATAAAGGGTATTTCAGCTCATTATTGAAGTTAGCTCGATTTACGTCTTTATAGAGAAGCACTTTTTAAGTGCATTGTCAGATCAGCAAATCATGGGATTATCAGACTGATCTACTGCTAAAGCTATTTGGGACAAATTGGAGACATTGAATGAAGGTGATACCACTGTCAAAATTGCAAAACTGGAATGTTTTCGAATCAGGTATGAAAATTTGAAAATGGAAGAAGATGAAAGGATTTATGCTTTTATGGAAAGAGTTAATGAAATTGTTTTGGGTATACAATGTTGTGGAGGATCCTTAAGTGAAGATGAAATTGTTTCTAAAGTTTTAAGAGCATTTCCACTGGCATACAAAATGAAAGTAACTCCTATTAATGAATTGAGAACAATGCCTAATACATCAGTATCTAGAGATACCCTTGTTGGAAAACTTTCAGCTTTTGAACTTGAGGAATTTGGTCCTATTGCTACAATTAAGACAAATTTAGCTTTCAAAGCATCATCATCTACATCATCATAATCTTCATTATCTGAGAAATCTGATTGGAAAGCACTTTATGCAAGAGAACTTGAAGATATCAGAAGGGAAAATGAAGAACTTGAAGAGCTTGAAGCACTATTTGCAAGGAAAATGCCTAAAGGTCCAGTTGGAAGTAAGTATGAAGGTAAAGCACCATTTAAATGTTTTAACTGCAATAAAATTGGTCATATGGCATCTAGGTGTCCTGATAGACATGCAATATTGAAAGAAGAAGCTAAAAGAACATATAAGCCTAACCTTAAATATCAGAGATATAGATTTAAGAAGAATAGAGACAAATCATGTTACTATGCTAATGAAGGAGTTACTGATGAGGAACCATAAGACAATGGATGGGCTTTTGTTGTAATAATAGAAGATCAACCAACACCTACTATACAACTGGTAGAGCAAGCCCTAGTAGCTAAAATTGAAGAAAAGGATGAATGGATCATTGATTTCGGATGTTCACATCATATGACTGGTAATAAAATTAAATTCTTAAACTTTCAGGAATATAATGGAGGTCTAGTAAGATTTGGGGATGATAAAGCTTGTTTGATTAGAGGAAAAGGGACTATATCTTTTGATGGTAAGCACAATACTGACAACATTTATTATGTTGAAGGTTTGAAGCATAATATTTTGAGTGTTGGTCAATTAGTTGAAAATGGATTTCAGTTACAATTCAATAATAGTAAATGCAAAATCATGAATAGAACTAGTTTGGAAATTGCAACCGATAATCAGACTAAAGGTAATATCTTTCATTTGAATAACAATGAGAAGACATTCTTGAATGCACATATTGATGAAAGTTGGTTATGGTATAAGAGACTTTGTCATGTAAATTTTGATTGCATTGTGAAGATTAGTACAACTAAGGCATTAAGGGATTTACCAAAGATTGTAAAACCTCACAATCTGGTATGTAAGGAATGTAAATTTGGAAAGCAAGTTAGAGAAACTTTAAAGAGTATTCCAGAGAAATCCAATAATGTTCTTGATTTAATTCACAGTGATTTATGTGGTCTGTCAAGAACTAGAAGTTTACAAGGAGATAGATATTTTATGTTGATCATTGATGATTATTCTAGAATGTGTTGGGTTACCTTTCTCAGGGAGAAATCAGAAGCTTTTGGAAAATTCAAACTTTTCAAGGTAATGGTAGAGAATGAAACCAGTAAGAAAATTAAATGTTTAAGATCAGATCAAGGAGGTGAATTCACATCTAAGGAATTTAATACATTCTATGAAGTAAATGGAATCAGAAGACAACTATCAACGCCTTAGACACTCCAACAGAATGGAGTTGTCAAAAGGAGAAAAACTATTATGGATGCAGCTAGAAGCATGACATCATAAACAAACCTACCTCATGTGTATTGGAGAGAAGCAATCAATACATCGGTTTACACATTCAACAGAGTTCACATCAAAGGGGAAACCGGTAAGACCGCTCATGAACTATGGTTTGGTAATACTCCTACTCTTAAATATTTCAGAATATTTGGAAGCAAATGTTATATTAGGAGAGATGATTATATTGGTAAATTTGATACTAGAAGTGATGAAGGAATATTTCTTGGTTATTCATCTAAGAGCAAGGCATATAGATGCTTTAATAAGAGATTGTAGAAAATCATTGAGAGTGAAAATGTAAAGATTGATGAATAGTTTAGAGGTAATTCAAGGTCTATGGACTCTGAACCAGCAATTGAAATAATCATAAATGAAACTACACTAAATGCACTAGTACAGAATGTAGATCCAGTCACACTGATATCATCTGAGAATTCCACAGTGACTGAAGAACAACAACAAGTGAATACACCCAGGCAGGCCTGGAATTTGATGGTCACCCCTACCTATCATATGATTTTTTGATGACGGTTTAGTCATTTCAATGTCTTTCATTTGACGTTTTAAGAAAAATATAAAAGTAGAATATTGAAGCCACACCAAAATGAAATGCACATCTTTCTTGGGAAGAAATGAAAATCATTGTCTTAATAAAAAATAATGATAAATTAGTAATATATGCAAAAATCTTAAATTTACTAAATAAGTTTTTAAATTAATACACTAATATATATTATATATTAACATTAAATGATAATAAATTAATAATTACTAATTTAGTAGTAATAAACATTAAAATTTTAAAATTATATATATTATGACAAGTTTCTATAATAATCTTATTAAATATATTTAAAAAATTAAATTGACAAAGTTTCTAAATTCATATATAGAAAAATAGAATATATTGTAAAAATTCATATTAAAATATTTTATCAATTATATTCTATCATTTCAATTATGACAAGTTTCTAAATTCATATGAAAAAAAATAACTATTCAAAAAAATCATAATAAAATATTATAAAATTAGAAACAACTACATCCTTCCATTTCAAAATATTCTAGATAAATTTGTATTTCATAATAAACATTCTAAACTAATATATATCAATATTATAAATTATAATATTCTATGATATATATTATCTACTATATCTTTTTATGGTTTATTTATAATTTGAAGTGTCATCTATATGGTTTTAGAAAAAAATAGCATGTCAATGCATACGTTCTACAAAAATTTAAAGCTGTCAAATACGGTTCAAAAATGACCATTTAGCCTATCAAATTCCAGGCCTGCACCCAGGTATGTAAGATTGAATCACTTTGAAAGTCACATAATTGGGAATAAATATCAAGGTGTTATGACTAGAGGAAGATTGGCAAATGAAGAGGTATGTCTAATTTATCAAATTGAACCAACAACTATTTTTGAGGCATGTGAAGATAAACATTGGATTAAGGCTATGGAAGATGAATTGGAACAAATTGAAAAGAATAACACATGGACATTGGTTCCTTGACCTAAAAACAAAAATGTAATTGGAACTAAATGGGTATTCAGAAATAAACTTAATGAAGATGGTAAGGTAATCAGAAACAAAGCAAGATTAGTGCGTAAGGGATATTCACAGAAAGAGGGAATTGATTGCACCAGTAGCTAGAATTGAGGTAGTAAGACTATTCTTAGCTTTTGCAGCACATGAGAACTATATAGTATATCAAATAGATGTTAAATGTGCATTTTTGAATGGTGATCTTGAAGAGGAAGTTTACATTGAACAACCTGATGGATTTTCTTTGATAGATGACAAAGATATGGTTTGCAGGTTAAGGAAAGCTTTATATGGATTGAAGCAAGATCCTAGAGCTTGGTATGCTAGATTGGATAAATATCTTTTGAAGCTTGGTTACACTAAAGGTAATGCTGACAGCAACTTATATTACAAAGTGACTAATGATGACATCTTCGTTATTGAAGTGTTTGTTGATGATATCATTTTTTGAGGAGAAGATGGATTGTGTAAATACTTTTCTAATTAGATGCAGGAAGAATTTGAAATGTCCATGATTGGGGAGATAAAATTCTTTATAGGATTGTAGATTTCACAAACTGATAAAGGTATATTCATATATCAATCAAAGTACTTGAAATAACTACTAAAGAAATTTGGTATGGAAAGCTCTAAACCGGTAAGTACTCCTATGACTAAAACTGGTAAACTATCATTGAAGGATGAATCAACACCTGTTAATCTGACAAGATATAAATCTATAATTGGAGGTTTACTATATTTGACACAAACAAGACCTGATATTATGAATGCAGTATGTATTATTTCAAGATTTCAGAGTAATCCTAAGGAAAATCATGAATCAATAGTAAAAAGGTTTTTCTGGTATCTACAAGGAATAACAAATCTTGGTTTATGGTATCCTAAAGATGAAATTTTTTATTTATGTGCATACACATATGCAAATTGGGTAGGAGATGTAGATGACAGAAAGAGAACCACTGACAGAGCATTCTTTCTTGGTAGCAGATTGATTTCATGGTTGAGCAAGAAACAAAGTTGTACATCACTATCAACAGTAGAATCAGAATATGTTGCAGGAGCAACTAATTGTACTCAGGTATTATGGTTTAAGCAAATGCTGAAGGACATAAAGGTAAAATGCAAAGAACCTATAATCATTTACTATGATAATATGGAAGCAATTGATATATCAAAGAATCTGATATTTCACTCTAAAACTAAACATGTTTCTATCAAATTCAATTTTCTGAAAGAGAATGTTGAAGCAAAAGAAGTGAAATTGGTTTATGTGAATATTAAAGAGCAGATTGCAGATATCTTTACTAATCCTTTGCCTAAGGAAACTTTTGAATATCTCAGAGAGAAGCTTGGTGTAATACCCTCACTGGTAGAAACTTAGATAGTTGGAGATTGGCATCAAACTGGCAAGAATTAATAGAGAAACCTTTTTCCAGCTTTGATGAAGGAGAGCTACTTCTCAAGGGGAGTAGATTGGATAAGTTGGTATTTTTAATAAGTTCTATGAACTGATTGTATCTGGTTTCTGTATTTCTTTGGAATTTGATGTCAAAAGGGGAGAGATATCTATGGAAAACACATTATCTTTTGGGGAGAGATTATTTCTAGGGGAGAGATATTATGTATTTTGATTTTTGGTAATTGATCTCTTTGGGAGATTGTTGGTTTTTGGCATTTCTGCTTTGGCACTTAGATGGTTTTTCCATCTTGTGTTGCCATCAATGCCAAAGGGGGAGATTGTTGGTATTATGGATGTGTTGCAATGGTTTTGTCATTGATGTCAATACTTGTCAACACTTATCAGCACTAGAGATCTTTGGTTATGTTCACCAACATGTTCAGTGACTTATGCACAGTCACCGATATCTGGTTCACTGATAGGTTATATTGTTCACTGAGACTAAGGATGATTTGTTATCATCTGGAGATTACTTGGTTATGTCAAAGACATGGCTTGGACACTTGGTTTTGGTGATTTGGTTATTGGTCTAATCGAGTTTGCATATTTTTTGTTACCATAAAATTGGTCTAGGTTATGGACTGGAAAGCGTTATCTATTCTAGATCAGCATGACACGTTATGGAGATGATTTATTGATTGGTTATTATTGTAAATGCATTAAGCTGACATGATGCATCCCATATTGATTTACTTGTAATTGATTTAATTGTAATATTCTTAGTGAGTCGACCTACACATTTGGTCTTACGTTTTTGTATATATGTAAGATCTCATTTGTGAGATTGGTATAGGTAATGCATTAAGGTATTACAAGGTTGTGATATTTGGTATATACAAATATAAGTAGAGCTATACACGCAAAATTTATTTCAAGATTAAAAGAAGGTTTGAAGAAGGCAATCAGAGCTTAACCGATACTGAATCTACCATATGAAGATGCTATTTTGAGTAGTACATTATCATTTGATTTAACCATCCAATTGTAGTCAATGCGACTCCCATTTTGTGATTGAGAAGTGAGCTCTAGGTAGTTGGCCTTTCTGCATGTGCAAACCCCATTTGTACACACATACTATCTACAATAGTATCATCTAATTGTGGGTAAGGCTTCTAACCGTGGTTTTTCCCCTTACAGGGTTTACATGTACAAATATCCATGTTATGCGTTATGGGTGTTATTTGTCTTTCTATTTCATGCATTAAACTTTATCAATACTATTATTATCTGTTAAACTATCAACTGGCATTAAGTTTGGTTTACTGGTATTATGCATCAAGTTTGATTAATTTATATTTGGGTTGAAATTAAGAGACAACTGATTCACCCCCACTCTTAGTTGCCTCTAGGTCCTAACAACCACTTGATGAGTTACACAGCTCGATGAAGAGGTAATCAAGGAGTGGTTGAGGTTGTGTTGAATGATGTGCAATGTTTTCTATGTAATCCAAAAGTCATACTTGAATCGATTTGTTTGTAATCTCTATGAGATCTTAGGTTTGTGATGTGTTACCGACCTATTGTTTTGTTTATAAGGTTGATGAGTTGTTTTCTTATAGTGTTGGCAATATTGGTTGAATGTAAGAGTGATTGGTTGTCAAACCAAATGATGTATCTATAGTATGTGTAAAGGCAGATAGGAGCATGAAAAGGATCTGATCAAGAAGAGTAGCGCTATTCACTAGATCAGAAAACCCTTGTTGTTCTCTAACAATTATAAGTCAAATCCCTTAACTGGTTAAGCTCTAACAAGCTTAGTGTTATCTAAATCCTCTAACCAGGTGATCCATTAGCTTGGATTTCAAATCCTCTACCGAGGTTACTCCTAACAGGGTATTGCTTCTAATAGGTAATTATAGTCAATCCCTTAACTGGGTGGTCCATAATAGGATCTGTTATTAACAGGACTTATTGTAAATCTTCAATAGGCTTGGCTCCTAATAGGGCGAACTTCATAAGAGTTTATAATACTTGTGGGTATTCATCCCGACTGTTGTTTTTCCCATTTGGGTTTCCACGTCAAAATCATTGTGTCAAGTGGTGAATGTTTTTGTGGTTATGTTTGCTATGGTTAATTTGCTTAACTGCTAAATCCACTTAGATATGATATGTTGACCAGCAACAATCTGAAATGATCTTTTTACTTTTGTCAGTAAAGTATTTGGATGTTTTGGACAAAAGGTTTGAGAGTTTCAGAGTTGTTTTACTATTATTTTGTTATGACAGTCAACCGGTTTACTTGACAGTGATATTGCAATTTCTATTTTAGTGTTTGAACTAGTCAGTTCTAATTTTGTCTTGAGAGGTTGTTTTTGTTTGGTGGAAAGTTAATGTCAGTTTTCTATCTACTAATTCACCCCCCCTCTCAGTAGTTGACCGGATCCTTATTGATTCATCATCCCATCAATTGGTATCAGAACATTTTAGGTCCTCTAGTGTCTAAGCCTTACAACTTGATGTAAAGATCTTGAAGAACATGATGAAGAAAGAAGGTCTGAAGTTTAACAGGGAAAACTATAGAATATGGAGTGATATGATAAAAATCTATATCAAGAGTCTAGGAAGTCAATACTGGGAATATGTTGGTACTTAATATGTTGCACCTAGTGGGACTATGTCTGATGATCAAAAGAAAGAGAAACAAGAAAATAATCAAGCATTGGAGGCCATTATCAGTTCTTTGTCTGATTCAGAGTATGTTGATTTCCATGGTCTGGAGACTGCTTATGAGGTGTGGAAGAAGGTTGAGGAAATATATAATGGTGATGAGCATGTGAAGATTGCTAAAGAAGAGAGTCTAAGAGGTAAATTTGATGACATGCGGATGGCTGAAGGAGAGAATATACAACAGTATGGTTAGAGGATCAAGGAGATAGTTGGTGAGATCAAGAGTGCTAGTGGTAAAGTGGAGGATGCCACAGTGGTTAGTAAGCTATTTAGAACCCTTCTACCGGTCTATGCTATCCAAGTTGCAGCAATTTAGGAGCTAAAGTCTATTGATAACATTAAGGTAACCCTTGATTCCATCATTGGTAAGCTACTGTATTAGATTTAAATGGTTATGATAGTAGTGTTCAAAACTCTGAATTTGCATTCGGAGCTTCAGTTTCTAACCCTCCTATGAGGAAAAGAAGAGATGTTAGTCACAGTTATGAATCTAGATCTAGTAGAGAAGTTGATGATGAAGACAGTCTGATTGAGCTTGAAGCATTATTGGCCAAGTAGTTGCCTAGAGGTACTGGTAAGTATAGAGGCAAATTACCTTTAAAATGTTTTGCATGTAATAAGATTGGACATAGTGTGGCTAACTGTCCTAATGGTGACAATGAGCATAAGCATGAGAAGTACAAGAAGTACAAAGGAAATGGGAAAAGGGATTGTCTCATTGCAGTTGATGGTGGTATCTGATGAAGAATCTGAGGGAGATGCTAATGAAGACATTGTCTTTGTAGCCATTAAAGAGGAGACATATGATCAGAAGGCATTAGTTTCTCGCATGGATATGTCTAATGATTGGATCATTGATAGTGGTTGTTAACACCGCATAACTGGTGACCAGAGTAAATTTATTACTTTGAAGAAATTCAATGGAGGAGTTATGAGATTTGGAAATGACTCACCCTACATGGTAAAAGGAAAGGGAACCATTTCTCTTAATGGAAAGAGAAGTGCAGATGATATCTATTACAGCGAGGGATTAAAGCACAATATTTTGAATGTTTCCCAACTCAATGACAGAGGTTATCCATTGGAATTTAAGAATGGAATGTGCAAAATATATGGGAGAAAAGGTGAACGGTAAGCAGACAAAAGGTAACCTATTTCACCTGAATCCTAAAGTCAACAACTCTTTAATTGCTAAAGTAGATGATATTTGGCTTTGGCATCAAAGATTTTGTCATATAAACTTTGATAACATTGTTAAGGTCACTAAGTCCAAGTCGGTAAGAGGTTTTCCCTAGTTGGACAAACCTTTAAATGCTTTGTGTAAGTAATGTTAGTTAGGAAAGTTGACATCCTCAACTTTAAAGAGAAATTTTTTTTCAGCAAAACATTTGTTAGATTTGGTTCATACAGATCTTTGTGGACCAATAAGGACTAAAAGTATTCAAGGTGACAGATATTTTATGATCTTCATTGATGATTGCTCAAAAATGATGTGGGTCATATTATTGAAGGACAAAACAAAAGCCTTTAGTAAGTTGAAGGCATTCAGGGCCTTACCTGAAAAGGAAAGTGGTAAGAAGATAAAGTGTCTAAGGACTGATCAAGGTGGTGAATTCACTTCAGAGGAATTCACTAGATATTATGAAGACAAAGGAATAAAGAGGCATCTTTCTGCACCGAGGACACCACAACAAAATAGTAGTGCAGAGAGGAACAACTGGTTAGTTGTTGAAGCTGCTAGAATGATACTTATACAAGGAGGAGTAGCAAAAAATTTCTAGAGAGAAGCTGTCAGCACAACTGTCTACACTATGAACTGGATATTTGTAAAAAGAGTTAAGAATAAAAATCCTTATGAATACTGGTATGGTAATCACCTAATGTCATTTATTTTAAGATTTTTGGCAATAAATGTTTTATCAAGAGAGGTGACTATGTCAGTAAGTTTGAGGCTAAAAGTGATGAACGCATATTTCCTTGTTACTCCACCAAGAGTAAGGCCTATAAATGTTATAACAACTGGATGCAGAGAATCATTGAAAGTGTTGATGTTCGAGTGGATGAGTGTCCTAAAGTTTCAAGAGAAACTAGTAAGGAGAAAAATGATGAAGAACCTTGCACTTTGATTTTGGATCCAGAATTGATGAAGCCAGAAGCTGGTGAAGTGAATGATGTTGTACCAGTTCAACTGGAATAGGTAGATTTAGAAGAAGAGGATGATAGTAAATAAGAAGAACCTGAGGATAATGATCATGCCATTCCAAGATATGTGAGACTCAATAATAATCCTGACTAGATTATTGGAGATAAAGATGTTGGAGTATTAACCAGAAGAAGAATCAGAGAGAATTATTGCATGATCTCCACTATTGAGCCTAAAAATGCTAAGGAAGCATTTGGAGATGATCACTAGGTTAAAGCTATGGAGGAGGAGCTTGACCAGATTGAGAAGAACAATACATGGACCCGAGTACCCAGATTGGTGAATAAAAATGTGATAGGTACTAAATGGGTATTCAGGAACAAACTAAATGAAGATGGAGTAGTAGTCAGAAACAAAGCTAGAATGGTGTGAAAAGGTTATGCACAAGAAGAAGGAGAAGACTATGGTGACACATTTGCACCAGTTGCTAGATTGGAAGGTGTTAGGACTCTACTTGCATTTGTAGCATATAAGGGATTCAAAGTATATCAAATGGATGTGAAGTTGGCATTTCTAAATAGAATACTGGAAGAAGAAGTATACATTGAGCAGCCAGATGGTTATGCTTTGACTGATGAAAAGGATATGGCGTGTAAACTAAACAAGGTACTATATGGTTTGAAGCAAGCATTGAGAGCATGTGTTATTCTTCTCTATCTGATCTAATTCTTCTTCCATAGTTTTCATCCAACATTCATCTTTACATGCTTCAATTATTGATACCGGTTCAACTTGAGAAATTTAACATGCCTCATTAGTTGTCAATCCTATTCTTGTCATCACTCCATTGTTCTTATCCCTAATGATCTAATCTTTTGAATTATTCAACCTTACATACCTAGGAGTCTTCTGATTCATTGTTCCTCTTTCCTATTCTTCAGTTACTGTTGAATTTTCTCATACTGTTGGAGTAACTGGTTCAACATTTTGTTCTGGTAAACGTGTTACCGGTTCAATTATAATCATTTCTACTGTTGGTTCTTTCTCATAAACTTTGATTTGACTTTTATTCAGCTCATCCACCTTGACATTAGCACTCTCCACAATTCTCTGCAATCTCTTGTTATAACATCTATATGCTTTGCTTTCATTGTAATAACCAAAAAATATTCCTTCATCACATCTAGGATCAAATTTGCCAATGATATCATCTCTCCTGATATAACATTTACTACCAAAAATTCTAAAGTACTTAACTATAGGTGTATTTCCAAACCATAATTCATAAGGTGTCTTACTGGTTTCTCCTTTGATATTAACTCTGTTGAATGTATAGACTGTTGTGCTCACTCCTTCTCTCTAGTAGATATGAGATAGATTATCTTCCATCATCATGGTTCTAGAAACATCCAAGATAGTTTTGTTGTTCCTTTCCATAACTCCATTCCACTGAGGTGTCCAGGGAGAAGAAAATTGTCTCCTTATGCCATGCTTCTCACAAAAGTTATTAAACTCACTGGATGTGAATTCTCCATAATGATTTGACCTTAAACACTTAATCTTCAATCATGTCTTAGTTTCAACTTTAGCCTTAAAAGTTTTAAACTTTTCAAAAGCCTCATATTTCTCCCTTAGATAAGTAACCCACGTCATTCTAGAATAATCATCAATGATAAGCATAAAATATCTTTCACCTTGAAAACTTTTAATTCTAGCAGGGCCACACAAATCAATATGAATAAGATCAAGAACATTATTAGATTTGTCTTGTATACTCTTAAAAGAGGTTTTGACCTGTCTTCCCATTTGACATTCTTTACATATCGGTTTATAGGGTTTCACAATCTTAGGTATATCTATAACTACCTTAGTTGAACTGATCTTTACCATGTAACCAAAATTCACATGACATAGCCTTTTATGCCATAGCCAATATTGGTCCTCACAATTGGAATAGAAACTAGGTTATAAAAAATGTAGTTTAGAGATTAGATATCCTTAATGAACAACTAACTTGCCTATAGAAAAGGCTCATTTATTTTATTAACCAAGAATGTAAACTTGAAATGAGCCAGCACTGTATGTGCACTAAGTTCAAATTGCAACCATTCTATCCTAAAATTGAAAAAGGAAATTCTCTGAAATAAATGTGCAAAAGCATGATGAACTAATACTTTATCAGAACTGACAACTGAAGGTAACTTAAGGAACTTCTACCGAATGATAATGTTCTATCTAGTGGATAGGAACTACTATGCCCGTGGTGGCTGCAAGAATAGACATAGGAACTTTTTCCAGTGGCTACAGGAATAGTCGAATGCCAAAATAACAACTATAACAAAATGGAAATTAACTGAAAATACACAAAGGGACTACTCACCAAGTGGGCCCCCTTGGGTGAGTATATCCAGAACTCTAGATAACAACTGTTAAGCTCAAAATAACATTGTCTTCTTTATTTCAGATTGATTGAAAAGTACACAAGTCTGAAAAGTTGGATACTACAAGTTCTATGATCGTTCTATTCCCTTGAGAGGAGATAGAGACCTTTTATTTATAAGGAAACTTTATAACAGATTCCTAACTAATCAACCCATGTCCAAAAGGAATAGGTGAACAGGGTTTATTACATTAAAGAAGAGTCAGCACGAGAAAATAGAACAACAACAACAACTATCCTACAGTTGAGAAAATATAGTGCAACCTCCTTCCCGGATTTAAGCTCCACTTGGATCAATTATGAATGTTCCACAAACCTCTCTACTGAGGAAGTGATCAAGTGGTTATAATCTTCTTCAATGTTGCTTCATTTTTACTGGGTCAACACCTTAGTGGCACGTTGTTGTTCCTCCTATATGCCAACTTAGTCTTTCTATCATCTTGACTAACCCTGCATCATGACGTTAATGTGCACAAAAACATGTGTATCTATTTATGTTGACATACCATAAATTAAACCACATTCTAAGATTGATTTAGATAATTTGCATAGATGGACCATTAAAAAAAAACATTAGATAACATCCTTAGGTATATGATAGACCAATTCTAGAAATACTTAAAAGGACATTAACTAAGAAATTATTCTAACCCAAATATCACCCAGACACAAGACCTAAGTAGGAATTCTATGAAAAAATTCTATCAAAATAGAGCCATTATTTTGGTTCATCATTGCCCCCCAACCTAGCTTCTTGTTGATCCTCCAACAATAGGAAAGTTTCAAATTCTGGCATTGATTTTTAAATTGGTGGGGGTAACCTACCCAGAACCTCCTATAGACAAACTCCAATAGAACCCTTTAATATTTTCCAATCATGTCCACCTGGAGCATTCCGCTGCTTCATCATATAGTGGGTCATTATTCCTACATCCCATTAGTGGCCATATGAGAATTGGTGGCTAGAAGATAAGGAGCAACTAGTGTCTTCCTTTCATTCTTCCCAAATGTATATATTTGTGTGCCCTCCTCAGCATTGCATGATAATTTGATAAGGAGTGTGGCTTAGACTGTTTCAACTCATTCGATAGGCTATTCTAGCACTGGAATAAATGTCCTATTGCTACCTATCCTTCTCCTATAGCCATCTGCTTATATTCCCTATATGTTTCTTCTCTGAGGAGTAGAATGTCTTTCCTAAAATCTGGTTGATACACAATTTTCTACTAGTCATAATAAAGTCTTCTTGGATTTCTTGATTCATCTCTCAATGGAAGGGAGAGATTAAGTTCTTCCTGTGTATCTTAAATTATTCTCCCCTTGTAATTTCATTTTGAACCCATGACATGAGATCTCTCAGCTGGATATCTCCAATGTAAAGCAAAGGGTTCCAATCAGCGTCATCGGGAACAGCGTAATTATGTAAATAAAATTCATAGAGAAAATTCTTGATGGTTGTAGGAGATGTTTGGTAGACATGATAGAACTCCTCAGGTGTTTTTAAAGAGGATCTTAGATCCATAACAATTATCATCATTTGAAAACAAATATGTTGTTCCTTCAAATACAAGGAGTACTCTCGAGGTGGTGCTCTACATTGCATTAGCTGCGGTACCATAGTGGCTACTGTTTCCACCTAAATTTTAAGCTGAGCAATCTCCTCATCTTTCTGTTTAATAAACTTATTTTTTTGGTCAATAAGCGTCTGCATTTTTTCTTTTTCTAATTCCCATTCTTGGCAAAAGGCAAGTGCAACTACATGACTGATAAGAGAAGATGAGGGTCTATGAATAGGTACTTTAGGCTTTGAATTTCCAGCCCCACTTCCTGTTTCAACAATCTGCTCTGCAGCGGATGCCAAACTATTAAGCCCATCAAAGCCTATACCTTCCTATAGCTTCTCATGAGGGTTTTGTAGCTCTTCTTCCTCATCCTTATCTTCTTCCTTACTAAGCTCCTTATGTGAGGATGAAGGAACATCATCCTGGTATGGACTATGTGACTCGTGCTCTGGAGAATCAACCAAAATGCTGACATTTGGCTCCTCTGATTTCTTCTGATCTTTAGACTTTTTCTGAAGCCTGCCACTCCTTCTCTGAGACATTTCTTAGGTGGTTGCAGAATAAATTACTGTACTTAATTGCTTAGTTGCTTCCTCAGCTACTGCAGTGGTTGCAAGAGAAACCTCTTTTGCAAATTTTCTTTTCTTTGCAATAGGAGAGGCTAAATCTTCAATTTTTCCTTTCTCTTCCTTATTTTTTAATGTCAATATGCTTCTCTTTGCCTTTCTCCTTCCTTGTAGAAACCACATTTCTTATTAGGATTTGCAAACGAACCCCTACCGAGGCTTCTTCTGCATCAGACAAAGCTTCACCTTGTAAGGGTTCCTCTACTGTAGGAACATTTTGATTTGGTGATATCTCAGAGGAGGAGGGTTCAATAAGAGGATTGGGTCTTTCTAATTTTTCTCTCTCTTGAGATGGGAGCAATTCTGCTAGACCCATATTATCTACCCTAAATCTTCTAGCTTTCACAAATTCATCCCAGGACATCTGGGAAACATCTCTTAAACACCTTTCAATCAACAACTTAATCAAATAATGATGAGAAACAGAGTGAGGCCTACCTTTCTACGTTTCTATTGCACTAATGGAAAGAAGATTGTATTTAATATTCAGAACATTCATTCTTCTTCAATGGTGTAGATGAGTCAAAAGTTTGAAATGATGGGAATGTAGACATGAGGATCTCCCTTCATAAGTTAAATATTTCATGACATATAATGCTATTTTTCTCCATTTAGGTGGAACGGATTCTCGTCTTGCCCCCTGCTTATCTATTACTAAAGGTGGGTCTCCTTGTCATGTAAATTTTGCTCTTGTACTTCATGCGTCCTTTGATCTAGGGTATTTTTCCCCCTCTGCTGGCAACCCATTTACTTCCACAATAACACTGAGAGGGGGGGGTGAATCAGTATTATATGGGAATAGTAAATTTTAGCCTTAACAAAACATGCATACACCAACTGGTATATTGGTATAAACAAAATTGAAAGAAGTAAAGAAACCAATAAGCCAAACACATAAATGAGAATCATAACACATAGATTTATACATGGAAAACCTCAAAGAGGAAAAATCACTGTGGGATTTGTGACCCATAATATCAATCCACTGGCCATATGAAGAGATATTACACAATATGAGGGGCCTACACTTGCAAGAAGGCTTACAGCCTAGAGAACACTGCTCAATCACAATAGGAGCCTCATTGACTATATAAAACTCAAGAAAATAATCCGGAGAAGTGTTAACTACTAAGATAGCATCTTCTATACCAAAATATAGTTCTGGTTTAAGCTCTATCTGTTCCGGTTAGAAACCCTAAACCCCTTTACCAGAATAATCCTTACAATATATTTCTCACATACATAATCTTTCTGATATATTTCACATCAAATTACATTTCATCATGATCCATTCCATATATCATGCCTATCTCCTTATCTCAAAATGATCTAATCAAACTACCCTATATACCCTATAAAAATTTATGCCTTATGTCAACTTACAAATATATATGCAATTTCAGATTACATGTCGGCCAGATAAAAAAAATGAATAAACATTGAAATAAATTGTCGATGTCGGATCCAAGATATGTTGGCCTCCAATACTGATAACCTTTATTATACCATGTTGGCTTGCATTGTCAGTGACCAAAGAAATCTTTCTGACCTGTCGGTGCCAGTATCGATGAAGAATCTGTGAAGTGCCTGTTTGTACACCATATGAAGCCAGAACACAAAATCATGTTGCCATCAATGAAAACATAATGAAACCAACCAATAGAGTGTCAATTGTCAACAAAATTCTCTTGAAACCTCTTCATTGAACCTAGTTAGAATCAGAAAATAATCTAACCACCCACTATTGCAGAATGCAAGCTCACAATCCTGGTCTTGCAGAAGGATATCATGGACTATAGGTTCATGATGAACTGGTGGACCACCCATCATAATAATGAAACTCTCAACTCACCAATGGTAGAAATATGCCCAACTGCAAACTTTCAAAATAAATATGCTCTATTTGCCAAGAACGCAACTTTAACTCATGGTAGACAAAAGGAACAGAGTTCATAATATCACATCAAACCAAAATAATTTATAAATTTAAACTAAATTTGAGATGACATAAGAATTATCTGTGAGAATAATTGGCATCGTACTCCCATGATATCATTATGTAGAGGAGGACTTAAAAGTGTGCACACATGCAGAGGAGGACTTAAAAGTACACTATGCAAATATCATTATGATAATAAGTATGGTTTAATTAAATGTATGCAATAAAAAATAAATACACACAAGTGTACCTAATATCATACCATCATGATGGTTGTTGGATAAATTCATTATGTATGAAGCCAATTCGTAATGCAGAGCAAGTGAGCTGGAGAAATGAGTGATGGGAGTGGAAGGGAATGGGTGAATACAGAAATGGAATATTTATTGCAAAGACAAGTAATTCCATGGAATATGGAAGTATTTATTATGAGAATGCAAAAAATATTTAGGAAGAAGGCGAGACACCAAGCCCGCCGCCTGCTACTACAGGAATCTCGACATTTGTTGGAGTAGTGAACTGCTATAGGAATTTCTCTTTGGAAAGAGGTTAATGATAGAGGCGTAGGCGATGACCATTCACCAACAATTTTAATTTGACAAGATAAATTATGGACAAGCATACTACACCATTGGAAAATCTTTCAATCACCTCATAAGGCCCTAATCAACACATTTGCAGTTTTCCTAAATTGTCCTTATACTTGGAATCATAAAGAAGGGCTCAATCACCTGGCTTGAATGCTTTGTCTTTTATATATGTATCATGTCATTTCATGCATTGATTCTGAATTATTTCTATGTGTTGCAGGGCTAACTTCCTAATTTCATCCAAGGCATTAAGCTACAGAAGCCTATCCTATTGTGTTGCAGAGAGAGTCATATCCAAAGCTATGACTATTCTCAGTGTCTTATGCTCAAATTCCATAGGCATCATAGCCCTTGTCCCATACACCATCTCAAAGGGTGTAAGTCCTATAGTGGTTTTCCATGTGGTTCGATAGGCCCATACTGCTTCAAACAACCTACTAGACCAATCCTTATGATGAAGGGCTAGTATCTTGGTTAATATGGATTCAAGCTCCCTATTGGTAATTTTAGCTTGCCCATTTGCTTGAGGATGGTAGGGATTTGATTTTCTATGCATTATATTATATTCATTGACTAGGGTAGTGATCAAAGTGGAAGTAAATTGTGCCCCTTGATCAATCGCAATCTCTCTAGGAACTCCATATTGTGTAAAGATCTCCTCATACAAAATTTTTGCTACCTTGTTATCCCTGGAATGTGTGAATGCTTTGACCTCAACCCATTTTGTAACATAGTCAGTACACACAAGAATGTATGACCTACCATTTGAGGATGGATCAATTGGCCCAACAAAATCTAACCCCCATTTGTCAAATGGTGTAACAACCACTTGTGGATGCAAAGGCATCTCATTAGACCGAGTTGGTCTGCCCATACATTGACATCTATCACACTTTTGGGTATACTTGACTGCATCTTTGTGCAAAGTTGACCTATTATTAACAGTGAGCCAGCGTCCCTCATGTGGATTTGCGACATGGTTTAACAACCTCCCGTGGATTCTATAAGTCTAGTGGTTGTATCAGGAATTGATAGGTTGATCTTTTGGTGCAACAGCAACCACACTTGTAACAAGTAGTATCAGAGCTTGGTCATAGGTTTGAATCACGCAGGCCATGATGAGTGATGCTGGGAGGGGGATTTTTGGTACTAGGCCAGTGTCCCTCATGTGGATTCACAACATGGTTTAACAGCCTCCTATGGATTCTATAAGTCTAGTGGTTGTATCGGGCATTGATAGTTTGATATTTTGGTGCAATGACAACCACACTTGTAACACCTATAATGTCCTGTAGTCAGTATCTTTAGAGTTGTTCTCTTGGCATGAAAGTGACCTCCACAATTCTCATCATGGTAGGCATGAAGGATATCATAAGTTTCATCTTCTCTAATACATCATCTCATAACTTGATCTGGCCCTATATAGAACAAGAAATCTTCTATCCATGAAAAATTGATACTCTTTTCTACAAGTAACCTTCTTTCTTTGGGTGAGAAATAAGAGGTGATTTTTCTAGTAGCTAAGTAGTTAGCTATGTCATCATACCATGGAATGTTCACATTAATTGAAAATAAATGCTCATCTGGAAAGGAATCATCAATGGCTTCATGACCATCCTATTTTTGAAGTCTGGACACAAAGTCTACCACTACATTTGCCTTTCCTAGCTTGTCGATAACAATGATGTTAAATTCCTGCATTAACAATAACCTCTCTACCAACCTACCTAAAATGGAACTTTTATTCATAGGTATTTGATATCTACATGATAAATATGCACAAAGATTTGATAGCTAGTGATATAGTGTCTGAACTTGTTGAGGGCATCGATAACAACTAACATTTCCTTTTTTGTAGCAGTATAATTTAGCTTAGGTCCCTACAAATTTTTGCTGATATAATATATTGCATTCTCTAAAACTCCTTGTTTTTGCCCCAAGAATGCTCCAATTGCAAAATGTGAATGTGAAAAGGAAGAGACTAATTGGGTCCTTTGAGTATAGGAGCTTGGGTTAAGGCTCCCTTAAGATTAGAAAATGCCTCTTCACATGTTGGTGTCCATTCAAACTTAGCATTTTGTGTTAAGAGAAAATATAGAGGTCATGCCATCTTACTAAAGTCCTTTATAAATATCTTATAATACCCTGCATAGCCTAAAAATCTTCTTACATCCTTTTGTTTTATAGGAGCAAGAAGGTTAAGCATTACCTCAATTTTGGTTGGATCAACATGAATGCCTGACTGAGAAATACAATGCCCCAACACTATCCCTTATTGCATCATCATGAAACATTTTTCACTATTTAGGGACAAATTATGATCCTCACACCATTGCAACACTTTGGCAAGATTTTGCAATGCTTCCTAGAAGGTGACCCCATTAGCCATAAAATCATCCATGTATATTTTCATACAATCATGGGAAATATTTGAAAACATATTGAGGACAACCCTTTGAAAGGTTGCAAGAGCATTGTATAGACAAAATGGGAGAACTGAATAGGCATACATTCCCCAAGGGCAAGTGAAGGTTGTCTTTTCTTGGTCTTCTGGAGCTATTCTAATTTGATTGTAACCACTAAATCCATCCAAAAATGGAAAGTATTGTTTTCTTGCTAAAGAATCCAATACTTGATTAATGAATGGAAGTGGGAAATGATCTTTCTTAGTAGTAGTGTTGAGCTCCCTGTAGTCCACACAAACTCTCCATTTACCTCCTTTCTTAGGGACTATAACCAGAGGAAATACCCATTGACTATCTAAAATAGGATAAATGAACCCTGCATTAAGTAACTTTTGTAATTCCTCTTTAACTATTTCCCTTAATGTAGGATTAATCCTACACTGAGGTTGTCTAACTGGTTTACACTCTTCTCTGATATAAATCCTATGAGTACACAATGTAGGATCTAATCCCTTAATGTCATGATAATCCCATGCAAAGGCTTGTTTATGGGTCTTCAGTAGTTCTATTAAGGATAATCTTTGGTCTATTGTAAGTCAACTATTGATATTCAAGTTCCTTCCTAAAGCAAATTTTACTTGAGTGATTGACTCAATATTAGATGTTTCAGACTAACAAGAGGTTTGGATTTCCTGTGGCAACAAGGTATGAAATATATTTGCAGCTATAGGAGAATCCAAAGAACTTGTAGATGGAAGGATTGTATAGAAAAGACATATTGGCATACGAGGCAACTGTTGAGTTGCTCCATAATAATTTCCTATGATGTTAGAGAGTACCTTATCATCTTCTTGGAGTTCTATGAATGGTTCCCTATTCAACATCATAAGCTATTGAACAAAATTAAATTCCTTTGCTTCCTCTCCTATATCTCACCATACTACTTGCTCTTGATCAAGTTTTCATTGTGTAGGAGAATAAGGTGCAAGATTTTTAGTAGTAATACCATCTGAATCGGTCATTTCCCTTGATCTACAACCTATGTACGCATCAACTGTAGAAAGCCAAGGTCTTCCCAAAATGATTAGATATCCCCCCAATGTTTCTTTACGAGAGAGTATCACAAAATGAGCTAGATATTCCCAAGAATCTAGTGTGACAACAACATCCTCAACCATCCCATCAGGTTGGACTGTGGAGCTATCTTCAAGCTATAATACTGTTGGGGTAGGCCTAAGACTAGTAATACTAAGTTTTTGCATAACATCCCTTGTCATCACATTTATGGTTGCTCCCAAATCTATCAGGACAATTTTAATTTGAGTTCCATTGATGACTGCCTTCACAATAGGACTTACCTTGGTTAGAATATTTAGGGACAACAACTTTTCCTAACATAATATTAGATAGTTTCCCTACTACATGTACTATTTGTGGGTCCTTTTTCTTTTGTCCAAGTTTTTTTAAACATGCCTCCTTAATATCTTGGAATAGTGGATTATTAACACATATGTTTTAATTGATCAATAAGATCAAAAGCTATGTCATCCTACTGCCTAGTTACTTCTACCTACAATCTTTGAGGAAATTGAGGTGTTATAATAGGTGTGCCTAAAGTCTCAGATTGAGGTACCTTCTTAGGGTTTGCAGGTGGGTTAGGTGCAATATCTTGAGAAATATCTTCAGATGGTAATTCTATTATAAATGGAGGAGATGGGGTAGGCAAAGTTGTTCCTGACCGTAAGTGAATATCACTTATATTAAGAGAATATGCAAGATATTGATTACGATCGACTAAATAAACTTGCTGCTATTATTGAGGTTTATTATTGGGATTTGGCATAGGCTATGTTCATAGTTGACTTGTCTTGCGTGGAGTAGCATTGGGAGCTAGTGGAATTAAAGTTGGCTGCTCGGACTGTTGTGGTGGCTGCAGGAAACCTGATGATTGGTTTGACCATTGTGAACTTCCCCTCCATTGCGGTGATTGTTGCCAGTTACCCTAAGGTGGTGACCAATTCCCTTATGGTTGCTTCCATTGAGAGGAAGGGCTATGATAATTGGGCCAAGGGTTTTTGGAGTTATTCCAAGACTGAGGAGTATAATTCCCAAAGTTTTTAGAATATGGAGGTTGCCACTGGTTCTTTTTTGCATTATAGTTCATATAAGGACCAAAATAAGGTAATGGATCTTGTGACATACCTTGTCTTGGAGGCCAAGGCTTTTGTTGTGCAACATAAAAGAGTTGTTCATCATCCCCATAGACTGGCTTAAAATTTGGAGTAACCTGTTGGCTATCAATTTTAGCAAGGAGCTTACACTTGCAATCCTTTTTCTTTTGCCTACAATGCAGACAAAAATCCACGAGCATCGCCTCTGCTTCTTCATGCTTCTTCCTTGCATGAAGCGTATCCAACTTAGTAGCCATATTGTTAATAATATCCTCTTTAATGTCTTTCAGCATATGAGTTATCTCCATCCTTGAAACTATTGTAGATGCTTTTGTTGCTGAAGACCTAGGCCTATAGTGTCTTCCTTTCTTGGCAGAAGCTCAAGAATATTTTTTGACAGATCTTCCTAATGTCATCCCATTTTACTTGATTAATATTTCCTCCTCCCATGAGTTCCAATGAGTCAATGTAGTCCTCCTTGATTCTGCTTAGAAAAATCAATTTCAAAGATTTGTCAGTCAAGGTGTTATTCTCTGATTTCTTAACACTAAACTTAAACCTCTCAAGATAATCTTCTAGACTCTCATCTTCTTTTTGTGTCATCTAGAAGATATCATCACCATGCGAATCCATTCCTCTGCAATAATATTTATACTTCTCCAATAAGTTTTCCTTCATTTCATCCTAGGTAGTGATTACATCTCTACCTAAACTCATAAACCACTTAAGAGCACCTTCTTTCAGAGTAGAAATAAATAACTTGAGTTTATGGGCATCAATGGTATAGTCATAACTTTGACAAAGGATGTTAAATCCAAAAAAAAGGTATCTAGATCTGATAGATCCCAGAGACAACTGAGAGTGGGGGGGGTGAATCAGTTGTCTAATAAATTTAAACTAAAAACAACTTAACCAAACTTAATGCTTAATATCGTTGAACCAAACTTTATGTTGGTAGACAGTTTATTAGTTAATTGCAGTACCGGTAAAGATTAATGCATGAAACAAAAAGATAATAACATCCACAACACATAACACCAATATTTGTATATGGAAACCCTGTAAGGGGAAAAACCATGGTGGGAAACTTTACCCACAATCAGATGATACTACTGCAGATAGTATGTGCATACAAATGGGGTCTGCATATGTAGAAAGGCCAAGCGCCTAGAGCTCACCGCTCAAACACAAATGAGAGTCACACTGACTACAATTGGATGGTTAAATCCAATAATAATGTATTGCTCAAAATAGCATCTTCATATGCTGGATTCAGTACCAGTTCAGTTCTGATATGCCTTCACAAAACCTTCCTTCAACCTTCAAATGATGTCTGTGTGTATAGCTCTACTTATTCTTGCATATACCAAATTACAATCCCTCTTACATTTGCATATCAATCTTACAAATGAGATCTTGAATTTATACCATAACCTAAGACCAATTTTAGTAGGTCGGCTCTAAAAGATATTACAATAATATTTTTTTACAAGTAAATCAATGACCGATGCAATAATCGATACAACATGTTGGCTTAATGTATTTACAACAATAATAAATCATCTCCATAGCGTGATGTGCTGATCTAGAATAGATAAGCCCGTCGGTGCTTATCTTGGACCTATTTGTTGGTAATAGCAAGTATGCAAACTTGAATGTACCAATGATAAAATATTCAAGACAAAGTGTCCAAACAATGTCTTCAACATAACCAAGTGTTTTACATGTCATTCCAAGTGTTAGTGAATAATATATCCTGCTGATGTACCAGATACTAGTGACTGTGCATAAGTCACTTGCTTGCCGGTGAACATTTGCCAATTCTCCAAAGTGCCAGAGTTGATAATTGTTAATAGGTGTTGACATCAATGACAAAACCATATCAACATATCCAAAATACCAATAGGATCTTCTATAACCAAGCCATAAATCTTTGGAAGAGCGGAGGTTGGTATATTCTTCAAGTTTGCATTATCATGCTAGTTAGGAATAGGAAACTCAAATGTTGGGTTCATAGGAGAAGGTGGAGGATTTTCTGCCATTGGTCCTTGATAAATAACTAAAGGTGAAATATTTTGTTTAGGGGGTTCATTTAAGAAGTTGAGGCCTCCTTCCAATAAATCAAAAACACCTAGGTTTCTAGCTTGCACAAAAGTCTCAACAAAAGGATTTATTTCTGGGGCTTGATCTACTCTTATTTCACGAGTGGAATGTGAGGGAAGAAATATTCCTAATGCATCTCTTCTTGTTATATGCATGAAAATTTTATGAAGGAATTCTAAGAGATAATTCTTAAAGAAAACTAAAAATTTAAAACTAATGGCTACAATAGGGTCTTAATTTGGCACCATCTTCGGCAACAATGCCAAAAATCTTGGTCCTCACAACTAGCATAACAACTAGGTTATAAAATACTTATTTCAAAGATTGGACATCCTTACTGAACAACTAACTCTCCTATAGAAAAGGCTCATTTATTTTATCAACCAGGGATGAAAACTTGAAACGAGCCAGCATTGTATGTGCACTAAGTTCAAATTGCAACCATTCTATCCTACTACTGAAAAAGGAAATTCTCTTAAATAAATGTTAAAAAACATGATGAACTAATACTTTATCAGAACTCACAACTGAAGGTAACTTAAGCAATTGCTACTGAATGATAATGTTCTGGCCAATAGATAGGAACTACTCTGGCCATGGTGGCTGGAGGAACAGACATGGGAACTGTTTCCAGTGGCTATAGGAGTAGTTGAATGAAAAAATAACAACTGTAACAAAATGGAAATTAACTTAAAAAAACAAAGGGACTACTCACCAAGTGGGCCCCCTTGGGTGTCTATATACAGAACTCTAGATAACAACTATTAAGCTCAAAATAACATTGTCCTGTTTATTTCAAATTAACTGCAAAATACACAAGTCTGGAAAATTGGATACTACAAATTATATGATCATTCCATTCCCTTGAGAGGAGATAGAGACCCTTTATTTATAATGAAACTTTATAAGAGATTCCTAATTGATCAACTCACATCCCAAAGGAATAGGTGAATATGATTTATTACATTAAAGAAGAAGTCAATACAGGAAAACAGAATAACAACTATCCTATAGTTGAGAAAATATAGTGCAACCTCCTTCCTAGATTTAAGCTCCACTTGGATCAATTATGAATGTTCCACAAACCACTCTATTGAGGAAGTGATCAAGTGGTTATAATCTTCTTCAATACTACTTCATTTTGACTAGGCCAACATCCTAGCGGCACACTAATGTTCGTCCTATCTGCCAGCTTAGTCTCTCTTTTGTCTTGGCTAACCCTACATCATGACATTAATGTGCACAAAAACATATGAATCTATTGATGTTGACATAACATAAATTAAATCACATTCTAAGATTGATTTCGATAATTTTCATAGATGGACCATTAAAAAACAATATTAGATAACATCCTTATGATAAACCAGTTCCAGAAACACTTAAAAAAACATTAACCAAGAAATTCTTCTAACCCAAATATCACCCAGACATAATACGTAAGAAGGAATTCTATGACAAAAATCTATCAAAACGGAGCCATTATTTTGGCTCATTAGCCAACTCTCATCAATTTTTGCAATCAAACATGTCCTCTCACTAGAATTTATATGAAATATATTACCTTTTGTCTGAGTATTAGTTGCAATCTCCAATCCAGATCTATTAATGATTTTTTATTTTCCATCCTTGAATTGTAATTGAAATCCCTTATCCACCAATTGTCCTACACTCAAAATATTGTGCCTTAAACCTTCAAAATAATAAACATTTTTAGTATTGTGCTTACCATCTAATGATATAGTTCCTTTTCCTTTGATCATACATGCTTTATCATCTCCAAATATAACCAGACCGCCATCAAATTTTTCCAAAGATAGAAACTTCCTTTTATCTCCAGTCATATTTTGTGAGCATCCACTATCAATTACCCATTCATCCTTATCTTCAATTTAGGAGCAAGTTCCTTCTCTTTAGGTACATTCTCTTCTAGTGTCAAAACATCTTCCTTGATAGCCAAGAACACCCATTCCTTCCCATTTCCAAAACCACTAGCAGAGTCTTGTGTCAGTTCATCATTAGAATCAGTCACACCTTCCTCACCCACAATCTAGCATGATTTATCTTTGTTTTTCCTTTACTTATACTTGTTTTGATATCTAGGGTTAGGATTTAAAGATCTTCTAGCTCTCTCTCCAAATCTTGAATTCCTTTTAGGACATCTAGATGCAAAATGACCTATCTTATTACATGCAAAACATTTAAAAGGTGATTTTGTTGGCATGTTTGGCATAACTGATGAAGATGAGATGATGGTGAATGACTATATTGGTAGAAGGAGATGACATGATCAGTTATTTTTATTTGCATTGATGTCAACTAGGTTCAATTGATGTTTAATGATGTTTACAGTTGATTTTGGTGATTGACTTGTTTGCTAAGTGATTTGGTCTACCAGGGTAAGAGTTTGATAGTTTCATAGATTTTACCGACAAGACTGCGAATTAGGACCTTAACTGATAAAGCAAATAAGTTTTGATGGAATCACATGATTGGCAATGTTTGGTGACTTGTAGTTTGATACACAAGATTTTATGATGGATTTGAGTGTGTGACCAGAACCACATCCTATGTTGATTACCGAAAGGCATGTTTTGAATTTATGATAAACTTTTGCTAGGGTTTAATAAGGGTTTAAGGACCGGTAAAGAATTCTCTTAACCGGTAATGATTTTTGGTTTGGCAGTGATCTACATCAAGTTCACATGTTGATGATAATGTGGCACAAACTATGTGATGTGTTTGGAAGATGTTTTGGTGCATTTGGAGAATACATTTCTTGGGAATGTGAAAAAAGCTTAGCAAAATGTGCTAAGGGTTTGGCTTTTTACCAGATTGACTTGCTATGACAATTTATGATCATTCAATGACCAATATTGATTTGTAATTGATTGTAATGATCCCTATGATGATCTGTAATGAATTGTAAAGATTTGTGATGATCTATGTAGTAAGTCTTAGGGTTTTGACGTTGACCTAGTTGTAAAAGTTATTTATGTCGACAAGATTGATGTTTTGAAGTGTCGGTGATTTTGAGAAGTGTGGGAAGACAAACTAGAGTGTGAGAAGATCTACCAGAGAGATGAAAACTTAGAACTTAATTTCATCTGATCAAGCAAGTAGTAAAGTCCTATACACGGATCATTCACTATTGTTCTCTAACAATTACAACAACTAAAATCCCTTAACCGGGTAGGTCCTAACATGCCTCACATTGTAAAATCCTTTAACAAGGTGACTCAATATCTAAGTTCTAAATCCTCTTGCAAGGTTGATCATAATAAATAAAAGCTTCTGACAGGGCTGAGGTAAATCTCTTAACAAGGTGACTCCTAACATGGTCTACTCCTAACAAGGCATCATTGTAAGCTTCTAACCGGTCTTGGCTCCTAATAGGGTGCATTCTGAAAGAGTGCAAAATATTTGTGGGTACCAATTCCCACCATGTTTTTTCCCTATTTGGGTTTCCACATAAAAATCATGGTGTTCATGTGTGGTATGCTTTTCTTGTGATGTTCATGTTTTATTTCTAATAACCGGTAAAGACAGTTTATGTTTGTTTTTTCAGAGATCTTAAAGTGATTATCGGTATTGATGATTATATGATTGATGAAGCATCCTAATTAGTTGATAAGTTGGTAACATTTTTTGTTGATCTGATATTGACTTGATGACTGATCTGGAAATGATTATCTAGATCTAATAAGGAAATATGTTATGAAGATTTGGTTTAAGTATTGAATGTTTTTCAGATCTGAGATAAGTTTGTTTTGGTGTTGAAAGTTTCAATTTTTGTTAATACTAACTCACCTCCCTCTCAGTATTAACTGGATCCTCTAGGTTTATCAATTGGTATTAGAGTGTTGGTCCTCTAAGTGCAGAAAGCCTAACAGCTTGAGGGAAAGATTCTGTGAAAGATGATGAAGAAGGAGGGTCCCAAGTTTACCAAGCACAACTACTAGATATGGAGTGATCTGATGAAGATCTACATTAAAGGAATGGGTTCACGGTATTGGAATAATTTGATAACCAGGTATGTTCCTCCTACTACCAGTCCCTTGACACTGAATGAGCTCAAATAACAATAGGAAAACATTCAGGCTCTTGAAGAGATTGTAAGTACTTTGTCTAACCCTAAATATATTGATGTTCATGGATTAGAAATTTTAAATGAAGTATGGGAGAAATTAAAATTAATCTATGAAGGAGATGAACATGTACAAAGGGAAAACAAAGAGAGTCTAAGAGGAAAATTTGATGATATGAAAATGATTGACGGTGAGAACAAAATCAATATGGACAAAGAATTAAGGAAGTTGTAGGTGGAATAAAGAGTGTCGAAGGTAAGATTGCAGATGATACTATTGTTATAAAAATGCTTAGAACTCTTTTACCACATTATTCTATCAGAGTGTCTCCTATTCAAGAACTAAGATCCATTTCAAAAGATAAAGTTACTATTGATTCTTTAATTGGAAAGTTAACTGCATTTGAAGTTAACAGTTTTGATAATAGTGTTTCCAAACTTTTTGAATCTTCCTTTAAGGCTTCAGTAACTGGTACATCAGCAAGGAAAGGAAAAGATGCTTGTCATAATCATGACTGGAAGTCTAGTCATGGAGGTAGAAAAGGTGATGGTGATGATAAAGATGATCTGATGGAACTTGAGGCATTACTGGCTAGAAGATTCCCAAGAGGAATGGGTAAATATAAAGGTAAATTACCGTTGAAGTGTTTCTCTTGTAGTAAGATTGGACACATAGCTGCTAACTACCCTAACACTAATAAGAAAGATAAGTTTAAGAGATTCACAGGAAAAAGAAAGAAACATTGTTATGTTGCAGTGGATGAAGGTGTGACCAATGATGAATCAGAAGAAGATGACAATGAGGAGATAGTATTTGTTGTTGTGAAGGAGGATCTGACTAATGAGAAGGATTTGGTGTCTCATATGGATAACAATGATGAATGGATAATAGATAGTGGTTGCTCACACCACATGACCAATGACAGAAGTAAGTTCCTATCTCTTGAAGAGTTTGATGGAGGTGTTGTAAGATTTGGTAATAACTCTGCTTGCATGGTTAAAGGTAAAGGATCAATTTCATTAAATGGGAAGAGTAATGTAGATGATGTCTTTTGGATTGAAGGACTAAAACATAACCTCTTGAGTGTTGGACAACTTAATGATAAGGGATATCTACTTGAATTCAAAAGTGGAGTGTCCAAAATTCTGGGAAATAATGGAGAATTGATTGCTACTAGGAAGAAGACTAGAGGTAGTTTATTTCATCTGTATACTAATGTAAATGATTGTTTGGTGGTGAATATTGAAGACAACTGGTTGTGGCATAAGAGATTTTGTCATGTCACTTTTGACAATTTGATTAAAGTTAGTAAGTCAAGTATTGTTAGAGGTTTGCCACATCTTGTGAAACCATACAATGTGTTATGAAAGGATTGTAAGATGGGTAAGATGACCTTTTTATCCTTTTAGAGTAAGTATTTTCCTTTAGAGAATATTCTTGATTTGTTTCATACTGATCTTTATGGTTCTATGAGGACTAAGAGCTATTTTGGTGATAATTATTTTATGATCTTTACTGATGATTATTCCAAAATGATGTGCATAAATTTTTTAAGAGAAAAGTCTGAGGCTCTTAGTGAGTTTAAATCCTTTAAATCTCTTGTTGAGAAAGAACCAAGAAGAATCTAAAATGTTTGAGATCTAACCGAGGAGGTGAATTTACTTCTGATTAGTTTGTGAAGTAATGTGATCAACATGGAATTAAGAGGTAGATGTCAGCTCCTATAACTCCACACCAAAATGGGATAGCAAAGAGAATGAACAGAACAATTGTTGAATCTTCTAGAACCATGTTGATTCAAGGTGAAGTACTGAAGATGTTTTGGAGAGAAGCAATCAACATTGTTGTCTATATTTTGAACCGGGTACTTGTCAAAAAACGTAATAACAAAACACCTTATGAATTATGGCATGGAAAGACTCCTAGTGTAAGCTATTTTAAAATCTTTGGGAGTAAATTTTATATTAAGAGAGATGATTACACTGAAAAATTTGATGCTAAGTGTGATGAAGGCATTTTTCTGTTAGGCCCAATATGGAAAGCTAATGTACTGAGAGGGGAGGGGTGGATCAGTACATCAAATCCTTTTCTTCTTAACAATATCTTTACTGTTATGCATAAATTGAATAGTGTAGTAACATAATATAATGCTAAAACAAATAAATAACAATCATACATGATTCACTCCATAACACATATATTTTGGTTATGTAGAAACTCTTGGTTAGAGAGAAAAAATATGGTGGGGATGACACCCACAACTTCACTACTGCAATAATAAAGGTTGCTCAGTTAGAGCTACATGTTTAGCTATTTTTGATAGCTTACCCTATTAGGAGTATCAAGATCTGTTAGATCTACCTTGCTAAAGGATTTTACAACATATCATCTAAATGCTGCACCTGGTGAGAGGCTTTACAATTTATAGACTTGATTAGAGTCTTTTACCCTATTAAAGGTTTCTCTTACTTCAAAATATTACAATAAAATCATTACAAATATCTACAACTTTACATCTGGAATGTTATAGCAGATTCTATGTGCTCAGAATAAGATTACCTTGCTTATAGCATACCTCGGTAACGCATATAGTAACTCGATAAACCCTTCTATTTACTCTGTTCTTTGACTATTCTCTGAAATCCTTCTCGATGACCTCTATGTCTCTATAACAGTCATAACACTTAGTGCTTTCACATGTCTTGTTTGATATATTTCTATATCTTCCTTTCTATCATGCTGCATGTATATTTTTGATCTTAATCCATGTTGTATAAATAGATCTTGTAGGTCCCAGGGATAACTGAGAGGGGGGGTGAATCAGTTGTCCAATAAATTCAAACCAAAATCTTATTAACCAACTTAATGCTTAGTATCGGTAAAACAATTAAGTATGTCGGTAAATAGTGTTAACAGAAAATTGCTTATACCAGTAAGAATTAATGCATGAAACATAAACATAAAGTCATCCACAACACATGACACAAATATCTGTATGTGGAAACCCTGTAAGGGGAAAAACCACTATGGGAAACCTTACCCACAATCAGATGATACTACTACAGATAGTAAGTGTACAAAGAGGGGTCTGCACATGCAGAAAGGCCAACAGCCTAGAGCTCACTGCTAAATCATAGATGGGAGTCACATAGACTAAAATTGGATGGTTAAATCCAATGAGAATGTACTGCACAAAATAGCATCTTCATATGCTGGATTCAATACCAGTGTAATGTTGATATGCTTCTACAAAAACCTAGCTTCACCTTCAAATGATGTCTTCATGTATATCTTTGCTTGATCTCACATATATCCTTAAATATTTTTCACATTCCCACTTGATCTTACAAATAAGATCTTACATTTATACCATACCCTAAGACCAATTTTAGTAGGTTGGCTCTACAAGATATTACAATAAAAACATTTTACAAATAATACAATATTTGATACAATAACTGATTGAACATGTCAGCTTAATGCATTTACAACAATAATAAATCATCTCCATAGTGTGCCATGCTGATCTGGAAAAAATAAACTTGCCGGTGTAACCCTAGATAACCTGGACCTATTTGCCGGCAAAAGCAAATATGCAAATAAGAATATACCAATGATTATTATTTCAAAGTAAAGTGTCCACATGATGTATTCGACATTACCAAGTGACTTCCATGTCAATGTAGGTACCGGTGAACATTATATCCTATCAGTTAACCATATACCAGTAACTGTTTGCACAGTTTATTGATTGCCGGTGAATGTTGCTGGATCTCCAAAGTAGGTGATTTTAGCAGGTGTTGACATCAAATGAAAAAACAATACCAAAATACCAACAGATCTCTTATGTCGGTGATCCATTCATTTCTTTGATCTTACAAACATGTTTTATCAAATGAATAACCATGCAAAATACTTCATTGGTTAGATGACATCAAAATCATACACAATCTTTAAGTGCAATTTCCAATGTGATAATGGTTCTATGTTCCTTGATCTTGTAACACATTTTCATATGTATGTCCAGGTTCAATGAATCTGGTAACACGTTTCACTCAATGTATATCAACTCAGTGTGTCATATTTGCTGCTTGATAGACAGCTCGATGCATACTAGGTTCTTGACTACTTTCTTCTTTAACCAACTGGACTATGCATACCGACTGAATATTTCAGTAGAGATAACCGACTAGAGTAAATAGAATAACTTTGAACATAAAACTAATGGAAACTTGATAAGTAGTAATAATATCCCCTTTTGAAATTAGTTGAGATGTTTGACAAAACTACTTTCAAAGTCATAACTCAATAATCTATATACTTTGCAAAATTTGACAATATTGACAGTATATACAATAGTCAATGAAATAGCAAATCTAGATATACTCCCCTTATCAGTATATTGTACAAAACTTTGATTTGTATGCTCAGTGATCTGCTCTTGTTCTTTGCGTACTGTTTTGTTCACTTCTCTTGGATACTCTGCTCACTCTGCTTAGTATACTCCCCCTGTCTACTACACTCCTTTTGTTTGATGCTATACTTTGATGCTTTGAATACTATATCAGTCCCCCTTTTTGACAAACATAAAAATTTAGTTACCATTCAGTGGTGGCAATTGGTCAAAAATGGATTTGTACTTTGTCCATGCTTCAGTGAGAGCGACAGAGAGGGCATCCTTTACACTGTCCATTAAAGAATTTTGCACTTGAATATCAGCCAATAATGATATTAAGCCATCTAAAGTGCTTCCTTCTTGTGTAGTAGATAAATATCTGGCTCGGTTGATCTGTTCTTGGATGGATGAAAGATGAGGAAGGAATAATGTCTGAAGTATCATTATGTCCATCCTGATCTTGTGTTCTTCATTTCTTAGGTCCAATTGTTGAGCCATGAGCTGTTGTAACTTTGTATAGAAATTCTGAACTAAATTTGGCTCTATGGTCAACTTATTTGAGAGATCGGTGATCTCTTTCTCAATTGCTTCTATTTTATTTTTGATGTCTTTAATGAATAAAGAAAATGTATAGAGTTTCTGAAATAAATAATGAATGTGCTTGAGTTGAGGGGACAACTCAACAATAAATTTGACAAGTTTAACTTTTCCAATAGCTATAGCTTTCTATACCTCTTCTATCATTTTTGTAGTGAGCTCCTTGTCTTGTAGCTTGCTCAAATGTTTGGATGCATCTACTCCAGATGTCTCTATCTTTGTTAGGAGTTCATCCAGTTGAATGTGGATGGCTGCATCTTTGGTGACTGTAGCTTCAGGTAGCATATCTATTAAGAGTGCTTTCACCTTCTGAAGTACTTTATTTTTCTTTTGAATAGCCATTTGCTTCTCTTGTTCGGCCTTTGCTTTGCACAGTTCACCGAAATCAATGAGTGCTTTCCCCTTTAACTTGGATATATCAACATTGGGCAACACTATTGGTTTTGACAAATGTACTTTCAAACTATGCTTTTCATCTTCTTTTCTTTTCCCTTCACCGATTGAACTAGTACAATGGCTTGTGAGGCTTGAGGACCCTCGGTAGGTTGCTCGGTAGAGGCAACAGTTTGGTTAGTTTCTTTAGACTCTGAAGTGTCCTTTGGTGTCTCGGTACTCGGTGTCTCAGTTGCAACATTTTCAGTGCTAGAAGGATCCTGAGATGTCTATTCTTGAGTAGTACCTTCTCCTGCTGTAGACTTGTGACCTTTGGTGCCTTTATCTGTATCCTGAGGAGTTTTAGTTGAGACAGGTTGTTTGACCAGTGGATAAGGCTGAACTTGTTCCAAGACTGATTCACTAGATAAAAGTTTTGCATATGCATTGCCTTCTATCATTTCCTATTCAGGTGCCTCTATATCCATGATATCTTCATCTATTTGAATGGTGTCAGCAGGGTCTTGCTCAGTAACATCAGGATCTTGCTCGGTGACATCAACTATTTCAACTTCAACTTGCTCACTGGCATCCTTGTCTCTAAAGATTTCCTGCCACTTTTCTTTTGTCTCATTTTCCACTTCAATATACAGCCCATTCATCAGTTTCAAGGCTTTTTGTTTGATGAGGAACTTTGTATGGTAGGTTGTTAGATGTTCTTTTATTTCAGCTACTGACATGTTAGGAAAGAGATGTACCAGACTTCTTTCTCTGATCTATTTCTCTGAGTCCAGGGCATATTGTCATCTATTATCAATATGTGCATATAATTCTTTTGGAAGAGAATTAGAGACTTCTAATGGGACCAATCAGAATTTTAGAAGTGTATAGATAACAGCTTCTTCTATTTGTCTCTTTTCATCATCATTTCTGGATTCATACTTAACATATCTAAATGATCCAAATCCACCATATTCCTTCAGATTAGTACAAAAATTTTCAACACTATGTACATTTACCTTCTTGCTCTTGACAATCTGAAATTTGCTTGCATCCTTAGATTTGGTGTCACTAGACTCTTTTGCCAAAATGAGTCTCCGAGTAGATTTCTTGTAAGTTTTGGTTACCTTGGGAATAGTAACACTCTTTGTTTTCTTACTTAGTGAAGCTATAGATGCTCTAGTGTTAGTTCGCTTTGCTGGAAGAGTTGGTGAGGCCTTTGATGAATCCCGTTTCTTTCTTTTCAACACTTTTCCCTTAGGCAATTCGGTGCTCAGTGTTATAGCTGCCTCTTGGGCTTCAGATTCCTCTTCAATAATGACTATAATCCCTTTGACAAGTGTGGAGGAAGAATCTTCTCTGAATTTTTCTGATAATGCATTTATCATCTTTGTTGCCTTTCTTGTAGCTCTGGGTACTACAATGCTCATTTTCACTTTTTCTTTCACTTCTTCATAGGTTCCATACCTCAACTCGGTAGCCTGCCTTGGTAATGTAAGAAATGCATCAATTTGTTGTTGTGTGATGTCAAAATCAATCTCGTAACCCATAGGTGATAAATATTGAGTTCTTGGTTCCACAACATTCACATAACAATAATCAGTGTCTACTTCAAAACATATGTCATCTTTGTATTTCTCCACTAGCTTGGGTGGAATCTGGTACCTGTTATGCATTTTCTCTTGAAACTTACTAAAGTAATCATCCATAATATCAATAAAATTATCACCTACCTTCTTAATGAAGTCATTGATCTAATGGGTGATTGGTCGGTGTAGTTCCCAAACAACTTTACTGACTGATGGAAAGAATTTTTCAAAATAGAAAAACATGCATACCAGTAGTGATCCAAACTTTAGTGTATTAGTCGAGTTGTCCTTCTTCAACTTCCTAATGGTTTTTAGATTCTCAAACAAGTTTTTCAGCAACACCTCACATAGATCAATTTTCATTCCCTTTTTCATAGTTTTGTATGCTAGGTCTACTTCTACACAGGGTACACTATTTTCCCTTGCTGATTGGAAGAAATAGTAACCTATTACTCTAATGGCAAATTTTAGTTCTGCATCAGTGACATTATTTAATTTCAGTCCTCTACAATCTGATTCCACTCCGGTTAAGCTCATCAATTCCTTCTGTGATATCATCTTTTGAGCTCGGGCATGATCATAAATAGGGTAACTAGTAATCAGATGAATGATTTCCTTGGTAATCTTAAACAGTTGCTCTTCTAGCCACATGAAGTCATCATGAACTCTGCTTAGAACAAACTTGACCCACTAGGGTTTGAACACATGGGGATAGGTTAGGGCTTTAGCTAATCCCTTGATCTTAATGTTCTCATACTTGCTATCCAATTTTCCATCTATGCACAATTCATCATAGGTGTCTTTGATTTCAACATGACCAAGTTCTTCAACATGACATTTGGCGAAGAATCTCACATCCTCGACTAATAACACTCTATCCGAGATGAGTGAGAATGCAGTTTTGGCATCTGGTTCAGATGCACCTTTGGGAGTCAAAGAGTATTTTAGTGAGGGCTTTTCAACATTCTTTACAACGATGGGATCTTGGATCTTAGGTGCCATTTGTAGATTCTAGATAAAAACTAACAAAAGATCCTTAGGGTTTGAGGACTTTCAAATCATAGACGTTTCACACTTAGCAGATAATAATAACTTGATAAGATTGATAAACAAGCTTAACAATGCATTGAGATTGATGTAAATATCTTGAATTTTTCTTTGTAAGAGGTTTGATCACCTTAGATTCGCTTTTCTCTACTCTCACAAAAACTTGGTAAGTAAAAAATGACCACGAAGATGCTTTAAGTAAACAATATACCTTATCGGGCTCCGTGTAGGTTAGGTCAAAAACATTAAATGCACTCAGTTCCACTAAACTTTCTTTCCTCTTTTTGTGCTTTAACCGAGTAACCAAACCTCCTTCATTTACCGACTTGACAGGTTTCCTATATTCACTAACTTGACAGGATTCCTGTATTCACCGACTTGATAGGTTTCCTATATAGTGCTCCAAAAGACTTGAAAGAATTTCAAACCTACTACTACATCTTAACTATGCAGATTTTGAATTAAGTACATAATAAAATAGGAATTGTTAAGATTTAACCTTGAGAGAATGCAGTCCCTTCATATCTTTACCAATTAATTTGGAATAGGAGCACCTAACTTGGTAGGTAAGGTGCTTTCTTCATTTGACACAATTTCCTTCTTTCTCCAAATCATCTTTAATTTTTCTTTTATTTCCTCAGTGTCTTTTCTAGGTTGATCTCTGCAATCTCCAACCAAGTGTCCTACTTTGTGACAATGAAAACATGCCATACGAGGATTTCTCCATGATCTTCGGTTGTTCATCCCAAACCTTATAAAGTAGTTGGCACTTATATGTCCATATCTTCCACAACATTCACACCGTATCCTTGTATTGTAATCCCATGGTACTGCAACATATTGTTGGTTAAGATCTCTATGAGTTCGGTAGCTTCCAGTATTTGCTCGGTGTGTAGACCACATATAGTTCTTTTGCTTAAACCAACACTTCTTTGTACTATGTCCATATCTATTGCAGTTTTTACAAAACGCTTTGAATTTTGCCTTTTGATAATTGTTAACAGACTTTGTCCTACATTTATTAGATGTGTGACCATATTTATTGCAATTGTAACAATAACCTTTGGACTTAGTGACATTCGGTTGCTTACCTTTTCTAATTTCGCACATGTTGGCAGTGTGACCTTGATTTCCATAGTAGTTGCAAATAGGCTTCTTTCTTTTGATGTTCTTCTTGATTCCAGTTTGCTTTGACAATTCTCCTCTCTCGGTAGTATGGATTCCATTCTTGGTAGAGTCTTTTCCTTTGTAACTAAGTCCTACATCTTTGTTGGGTCATCTTGTATTCAGTTGCTCATCCAACATTTTTGATGCTTCATAACTCTTCTTCAGTGTTTCTTTGGATTTATTCTTTGTTTCAAGTTCATTGGTCAACCTTGATACCTCAAGTTTCAATGCTTGATTCTCACCATCTTTTAGATTTGCTTCATGATGTGCATAGCCTAGTTGATCTGATAGGTTTTGTTGAATCCCAGTCAACCTTGTGATTTCATCATTACATTATCAGATACTAATACTTCAAGTTGTTGTTTCTCTCTTTCTAAATCTCTTATTTTATCCTCAGTTGTCCTCAATGCATCAAGATTTTCAGTCATCTGTGTGCTGAAATGTTCATGTTCTCTTTTCATTGCTTTTAGTTGATCAGCCAGTGCTTTGTTCTTTTCTTTCAATACTCCAATCATTTCTTTAGTTTGTTTACATATACTGTTCTCAGATGATGTCTCAATTTGTTCCACTAACTCTTGAGAGTCGTACAAATCATCAGATAATCTTCTTCTCACTTTCAGAGATTTTTGCATTTGCCTTTGCATGTCTGCAATCACTTGATTAGCATGATCCATCTCTTCTTGTAGATACACAATCCTTTGAGATTGTTTATAGTGTTCCATTGATAAGATCTTTCTCCTTAGGTAGTTAAACCCTTTTCCAAGATTGAAGCTCTGATACCAATTGTTAGGCCCAATATGGAAAGCTAATGTACTGAGAGGGGAGGGATGAATCAGTACATGCGATCCTTTTCTTCTTAACAATATCTTTACTATTATGCATAAACTAAATAGTGCAGTAACATAATATAATGCTAAAACAAATAAATAACAATCATACATGATTCACTCCATAACATATATATTTTGGTTATGCAGAAACTCTTGGTTAGAGAGAAAAAATACAGTGGGGATGGCACCCACAACTTCACTACTGCAATAATAAAGCTTTCTCAGTTAGAGCTACATGTTTAGCTATTTCTAATAGCTTACCCTATTAGGAGTATCAAGATCTGTTAGATCTACCTTGCTAAAGGATTTTACAACATATCATCTAAATGTTGCACTTGGTTAGAGGCTTTACAATTTATAGACTTGATTAGAGTCTTTTACCCTATTAAAGGTTTCTCTTACAACTTCAAAATATTACAATAAAATCATTACAAATATCTGCAACTTTACATCTGGAATGTTATACCAGATTCTATGTGCTCAGAATAAGATTACCTTGCTTATAGCATACATTGGTAACCCATATAGTAACTAGATAAACCCTTCTATTTACTCTGTTCTTTAACTGTTCTCTGAAATCCTTCTCGATGACCTATGTGTCTCTGTAACAGTCATAACACTTAGTGCTTTTGCATGTCTTGCTTCATATATTTCTATATCTTCCTTTCTATCATGCTGCATGTATATTTTTGATCTTAATCTATGTTGTATAAATAGATCTATTATGTCGGTGATCCATTCATTGCTTCGATCTTACAAACATGTTTTATCGAATGAATAACCATGCAAAATAATTCATTGGTTAGATGACCTCAAAATCATACACAATCTTTGGGTGCAATTTCCAATGTGATAACGGTTCTATGTTCCTTGAGCTTGTAACACGTTTTCATATGTATGTCCAGGTTCAATGAATCTGGTAACACGTTTCACTCGATGTATATCAACTCGGTGTGTCAGCTTTGTTGATCGGTAGACATGGAATGATACTCGGTAGATAGCTCAGTGCATACTAGGTTCTTGACTACTTTCTTCTTTAACCAATTGGATTGTGCATACCGATTGAATATTTCGATAGAGATAACCAGCTAGAGTAAATAGAATAACTTTGAACATAAAACTAATGTCAACTTGATAAGTAGTAACATTTTCTTGGTTACTCTACAAAGAGTAAGGCATTTAAATGTTATAACAAGAGAACTAAGAAGATCATTGAGGGTGCTAATGTGAAGATAGATGAACTCCTTGAGAAATCTAGTGAGTCCAATAGATCTAAGTTTGAGAAAGATGAAGAAAGACTTGTGTTCATAGAATCGGAAGTGTAGAAGACTGATGAGCAAAATATTGTAGAAATAGGTACTCAACTGGTAAATGCAAAGAGCGATGAAGAACATGAAGTAGGAAGCATAGCACCAAAACTGGTTATTCCAAGGTATGTTAACTTAAATCACTCAGAATAACAATTAATTGGAGATAAACATGCTAGAGTACAAACAAGGAGGAAAATCAGAGAAATTCTTCTCTAGTTTCTACTATTGAGTCGAGAATAGTAAGAGAGGCATTAAAGGATGATGACTGGATTAGTGAAATGAATGAGGAGTTAGATCAAATAGAGAAGAACATGACATGGATAGTTGTTCCTAGACCAGAAGACAAGAATGTGATTGGAACCAAATGGGTTTTTAGAAACAAGTTAAATGAAGAAGGAAAGGTTGTCAGAAATAAAGAATGACTGGTTTGCAAAGGCTATGCATATGAAGAAGGAGAAGATTATGGTGAATCCTTCACACCTATGGCAATATTGGAAGGAGTAAGAATGTTACTTTCTTATGTTGCATTTAAAGGATTTAAAGTCTATGAAATGGGTGTCAAGTTAGCCTTTCTGAATGGAATTCTTGAAGAGGAAGTATACATATAACAACCAGATGGATTTTCTTTATCTGATGACCAAGATATGATTTTCAAACTACATAAAGTACTACATGGATTGAAGCAAGCATTGAGAGCATGGTTTGAAAGGTTGCATGTACACCTAATCAGGATAGGATTCTAGCGTACCAGTGAGGACAGTAACATATATCTAAATATTGATGGAGAGAAAGTATTGATAGCTGAAGTATTTGTGGATGACATTATTTTTGTTGGTAGTGATGACCTAAGCATGGATTTTGATGAGGAAATGAAAAAGGAATTTGAGATGTCTCTTATTGGAGAGATTAAATTTTTTATTGGGTTGCAGGTCCAGCATTTGGATGGTGGAAATTTTATCTATCAAAGTAATTATGTCAAAGAAGTGTTGAAAACATTTGGCATGGATGATTGTAAACCGGTTAGTACATTGATGGTGACAGGTTGCAAGTTGTCTAAGCAAGATGACTCACCATTTGTGGATGAGAAAGAATACAAGTCTATGATTGGTAAACTGCATTATGTCATTCGTACAAGACTAAATATTGTACATGTTATTGTATTGGTTGCTAGATTTCAAAAGGATCCCAAGGAGACTCGCTTGGTAGTGGTGAAAAGGATATTTTGGTACCTGAAAGGCAAAATAGATTATAGTTTGTGGTATCGTTATAAAGGAAATTTCTTTTTGAATGTGTTTACTGATGCAGATTGGACAAGCAATGTAGATGACCAGAAAAGAACTACTGATGGAGATTTCCTTCTTGGAGGTAGACTGGTTTCTTGGACAAGTAAGAAGAAAATGTGTGTTTCTCACTCAACAATAGAGGTAGAGTATGTTTCAACATCAATCAATTGTGCATAGGCAATCTAGATGAGACATGTTCTTGAAGGATTCAGATTTGATATGTTTGAACAGGTAACTATTTACTATGATAATACTAGTGCAATCACTATTTCAAAAAATCCTATGGTACATGCAAGAACAAAGCACATAGAATTGAAATATCATTTTCTAAGGGAAAGAGTATAGGAAAAACAAGTTCGCATGGAGTATATGACAAGCAAACAGAAAGTAGCAGATATTTTCACAAAACCATTGCTGAAGAAAACCTTTGAGTATCTCAGAGGTAAATTAGGGGTTAGACCCCTACTTAGTCAAAACTAGAATGCAAGATGCATCAACCCAGTGGGCTTCATGACTATTTTTCACTTTGGATTGATGAGATGCAGGCTACACCATAGGGGGAGTAACTTAGATGTGTTTGCAAACATGTTAAAGACAACAACTGCAGTAGACTTGATATTTTTTTATGCTTATGCACCTTTTGAATTGTTGTCAAAGGGGAAGAAGAAATATGATTGGGAGAATAAATACAATTGGGATCAGAAATATGATTGGGAGAAGAAATATGATTAAGAGAAGACATATGATTAGTTAGAGTAGATATAGTATAATGGACAGATGAGATGTAATAGAGAAGAGAAGAGTTGCTGAGAAGGTCTAGAACATAGAAGAATAGTATGAGTTGATTATATTGATATTTATTGTTGTCATCATTGCCAAAAGGGGAGATTGTTGGCATGTTTGGCATAGCCGATGAAGATGAGATGATGGTGAATGACTGTATCGGTAGAAGGAGATGACATGATCAATTATTTATATTGTTATTGATGTCAACCAGATTCAACTAATGTTTAATGATGTTTACAATTGATTTTTGGTGATTGACTTGTTAGCTAAGTGATTTGGTCTACCGAGGTGAGAGTTTGATAGTTTGACAGAGTTTACGGGCAAGACTGCGAATTAGGACCTTAATCGGTAAAGCATATAAGTTTTGATGGAATCAGGTGATTGGAAATGTTTGATGACTTGTGGTTTGAAACACAAGATTTTATGATGGATTTGAGTGTGTGACTGGAACCGCAACCTATGTTGATTTCTGGAAGGCATATTTTGAAATTTTGATGAACTTTTGCTAGGGTTTAAGAAGGGTTTAAAGACCGGTAAAGAATTCTCTTCACTGGTAATGATTTTTGGTTTGGCAGTGATCTACATCAAGTTCATGTGTTCATGATAATGTGGCACAAACCACGTGATGTGTTTGAAATGTGTTTTGATGCGTTTGGACAAGGAATTTCTTGGGAATGTGCAAAGTGCTTAGTAGAATGTGCTAAGGGTTTGACTTTGTACCAGATGACTCGCTATGATGATTTATGATTATTCAATGACCAATATTGATTTGTAATTGATTGTAATGATCCATATGATTATTTTTAATGAATTGTAAAGATTTGTGATGATCTATGTAGTAAGTCTTAGGATTTTGATGCCGACCTAGTTGTAAAAGTTATTTATGTTGGCAAGGTTGATGTTTTGAAGCGTCGGTGATTTTGAGAAATGTGGGAAGCAGAACCAGAGTGTGAGAAGATATGCCATCGAGATGCACACTTAGAACTTAATTGGATCTGATAAAAAAATCAGTGGATTTCTATACATAGATTATTCGTTGTTGTTCTCTAGCAATTACAGCAGCTAAAATCCCTTAACTGAGTGGGTCCTAACAAGCCTCAAATTGTAATCCCCTAATAGGGTGACTCAATATTTGAGTTTCAAATCCTCTTGTGAGGTTGATCTTAATAGATCAAATCTTCTAACAGGACTAAGGTAAATCCCTTAACTAGGTGACTCCTAACAGGATCTGCTTCTAAGAGAGCATCATTGTAAGCTTGTAACCAGGCTTGGCTCCTAACATGGTGCATTCCAAAAGAGTGCAAAATATTTGTGGGTACCAATTCCCACCATGGTTTTTCCCTATTTGGGTCTCCATGTGAAAATCATGGTGTTAACGTGTGGTATGCTTTTCTTGTGATGTTCATGTTTTATTTCTAATAACTGGTAAAGACAGTTTATGTTTGTTTTTCAAATATATTAAATTGATTATAGGTATTGATGATTATATGGTTGATGAAGCATCTTGTATTGGTATTATGGATGTGTTGCATTAGTTTTGTCGTTGATGTCAACACTTATCCTTCTAGAGATCTACATTGTTGATTTGGCACTATGGTTATATTGGTTTACTGTTGAACCAACACATTGTGTTCATCGGCAAGTTTAGTGACTTATGCATAGTCACCACTATATTGTTCATCGGAAGGTTATATGGTTCACCAAAACTGATGATGCTTGTTATCATCTAGAGATCACTTGACTATGTTGAAGACATGGTTTGGATACTTGGTTTGGTTTTTTGGTTATTGGTCTAATCGGGTTGACATATTTGTTGTTACCGATAGATTGGTCTAGGTTATGGACTGGTATGTGTTATCTATTCTAGATCAGCATGACATGCTATGGAGATGATTTATTAATTGGATATTGTTGTAAATGTATTGAGCCAACATGATGCATCACATCAAAATTTATTTGTAATTGATTTTATTGTAATATTCTTGGTAAGATGACCTACACATTTGGTCTTAGGTTTTGTATATATTTAAGATCTCATTTGTGAGATGACATAGATAATATGGTATGTAAGGTTACGGAATTGTAACATGGTATGTGCAAGTATTGAAGATCATATGAGCAGACCATAGAGAAGGTTCAAGGAAGTTTTGAAGGTGTTTATCAGAGCTTAACCGGTACTAAATCCAATATTGGAGATGATATTTTGAGTAGTACATTATTCTATGATTTAACCATCCTACTATAGTCATTCTGACTCCCATTTGAGTAGTGTGCTCTAGGCGGTTCACCTTTCTGCATGTGCAGACCCCATTTGTGTACACATACTATCTACAGTAGTATCATCAGATTGTAACTAAGGTTTCCCACCATGGTTTTTCCCCTTACAGGGTTTCCAACGTCAATAGCTTTGTGTTATGTGTTGCAGATGTTGTTTCTCTTTCTATTTCATGCATTAAGTTTCATCAGTAGTGATATTAACTGCTAATCTGTTAACCAATATTAAGTTTGGTTTACCGGTATCAAGTATCAAGTTTGATTAAGTTATAATTAGGTTGAAATTAATTGACAACCGATTCACCCTCCCCCCCTCAATTTCCCTTTTTGTTCCTAACATCTTGATCAGTTGATAAGTTGGTAACATTGTTTGTTGATCTGATATTGAATTAATGATTGATCTAGAAATGATTATCTAGATCTGATAAGGAAATTTGTTATGAAGATTTGGTTTATGTATCAAATGTTTTCAAATCTTAGATAAGTTTGTTCTGGTGTTGAAAGTTTTAGTTTTTGTTAATACTAATTCACCCCCCTATTAGTATTAACCAGATCCTCTAGGTTTATCAGATTTTCCTTCATACTTACTTCCTATTGGTGACTTAGGTACTCTTCTAGAAAATAGGGCTTCAAGTTGCTCAAATTATTCATCTTTACTTTTCATATCATCCAGTTCCTTTGAATACAAAGCTTTCCAATCGTGCCTACCGGTTGATGATGTAGATGCATGAAAAGAAGGTTCAGACTTCATAGTTTCAGAAGGTCCAAATTTTTCGAGCTTAAAAGAAGATAATTTCCCAACCAAGGTATCTCTATTGACAAAATTATTAGGCATTGTTCTCAATTATTAATTGCAGTAGCCTTCATCTTATAATCTGATGGCAAAGCTCTTAGAACTTTAGAAAATATTTCATCTTCACTCAGAGATCCACCACAACATTGAATTGCCATAAAACTTTCATTTACCCTTTCCATGAATGCAGTAATCCTTTCATATTCTTCCATCTTCAAGTTTTCATATCTCACCCAGTAACCATCAAGTTTATCAATCTTAATAGTAGGATCACCTTCATTTAGAGTCTCCAACATGTTCCATATAGCCTTTGTTGTTGATTTGTCAATTAATCCCATTATTTGATGATTAGAATGTGCACACAAGAGGGCTTCTCTAGCTCTACAATCATTCTCAAGCTCCTTATCCATGTTTGCTAGAGAAGGATTGTTAGATGCTAGATTAAAAGGGGTTACTCCATTCTTTGTGATTTCCCATTTTTCCTTACCAACACATCTTAGATGAGTCTCCATCTGAATCTTCCATACTCTACAATTTGTTCCATCAAGCCTATGAATTTATCTAAAAGATAACAACAAATGAACTAGATGAACTCGAACTATTATATGTTATAGGATCTTCCACAAACGGTTAATCTTTTGTAGAGAGGACTAGTGCTCTGATACCAATTGTTAGATAGTTCAAATAACTAGAAGACAACCGAGAGAGGGGGGGCTGAATTAGTTGTCACCAGATTACCGGAACCTTAAGCAATTAAAACCTTTAATACTAGAACCCAAAAGATCAATACCAGAATGTATAAACCAAATATTGAAATAGTAAATAAACCAATTAAGCACAAGAAAAAATTAGAGAATAAATACCACCACATGACACCAAGATTTGTATGCAGAAAACTCGATAAAGGGAAAAAACATAGTGGGAAGCCTACCCACAGTCATATAATACTTCTATAGTAAGTATGTGATTACAAATTAAGGGGCCTACACTTGCAACAAGGCTAACAAATTAGAACACACTACTCATTACAATAGGAGTCTCACTGACTACATAAAAATATAGACTATAATCTGGAAGAGAGAATGAACCTTAATGATAGCATCTCATATGCCTAAGTAAAGTTCTGGTTAACCTCAATACTGGAGGACTTAATCCTCTTACAAGACCCAACTCAATCACCAATGATTGACCAAATCCTCTACATGAATGATTATTACATTATTCACTCCTATACATCCTTTCCTTATCCTTACATAAGATCTACAATGAGATCTTACCTCATATATATACAAACCCTCCACCAAAAATAATAAGATCGGCCACCACACAATAAATAAATTATATAATTAGAAAACATGTCGTTTTGAGACCAAACAAATAATATCCAACCCATAAGACATCCCAGAAACACATAAAGAAGTGTAATCAACATGTTACATTAAGCTGGTCCATAACCTAGATAAACCGGACCCAATTTAGGTCCACACACACTATAGCAATGATCCCAATCAGCCAAGTCTCAAACATAATCACCATCAGCATCCTGAATCTCTACTAGAAGCCCCACCAACACCACTTATGCATAACATCAAAACACCTTCATCAAAGCTCTGTCAGTGAAACCCTCACCAGATCAACAAACCAAACTTACGACCATACAGGATATCATCTGATCACCAAACCAAAACCAATTGATTGAACATAAATCTGAGCAACATGAATAGCATATCTAAGCCAATTCCATAAGCCAAAGTATACCGAAGAATACCGAATCATCATAATCTAACCAACGAGAAACTAAACAACCTACTAGGACTAGAAGGTTACCAGTAAAGAAACCAAAACATCTAGTATTGGCATCAATGACAAAATATCAGTGCAACACATAATCAATTCCTCCAAATGGCCAACAACCATAACCTAGAGTCTGTTGTACCTACCAAATATCTGAATATCCTTTTGACAACAATATCATGAGTTTGTAGAGGGTTTGACTGAAATCTAGAAGTAATACAAACAACATTCATTATGTCTAGTCTGATTTAGGTACATCAAACCACCAACCATTGATTTGTATCTTCTTAGATTCACTTTAGGAGATTCACTATCCTATAACAATTTGCAACTGTTTATCATAGGAGTACCGATAGGTTTAGAATTCTCAAGTCCAAATTGCTTAAGTAACTCCTTCACATACTTAGTTTAACAAATGAAAATACTTTTATTAGTCTGAGTAATCTGCAAGCCTAAGAAAATTTTCATCTCACCAATCATAGACATTTCAAATTCATTCTTCATATCATCAACAAATTTCATGCATAGACCTTCCTCTCCTCCAAAAATGATATCATCCACAAAGACTTCAATAATCAATATATCATCATGCTCAATTTTGTAATATAAGTTTCTATCAGCATTACCTTTTCTAAAGACAAATTTTGAAAGATACTTATCTAGTCTAGCATAACATGCTCCAGGGGCCTGTTTTAGTCCACATAAAGCTTTCTTTAGCCTCCAAACCATGTCCTTGTCTCCTGATAAATAAAATCCATTAGGTTACTTAATTTGAATTTCTGCTTCAAGATCTCCATTCAGAAATGCATATTTGACATCCATCTGATATACTTTATAGTTCTTGTGTGAATCATAAGAAAGAAAAAGTCTTACTACTTCAATTCTAGCAATCCAAGCAAAAGTATCTTCATAATCAACACCTTCTTCCTGTGGATACTCCTTGCAAACCAATATAGCCTTGTTCCTTACCAATTTACCTTCCTCATCCAATTTATTCTTGAAAACCTATTTAGTTCCAATAATGCTCTTATTTTTAGGTCTATGTACTAGTTCCTATGTCTTATTCTTTTCCATCTAGTCTAATTCCTCTTCCATTGCTTTTATCCAATTTTCATACTTACTTGCTTCAATAAAATATTCTGGTTCAATTTAAGAAATTAAACATACCTCTTCAACAGCTCACCTTCTCCTAGTCATCACACCTTTTCTTTTGTCTCCAATGATCTGATCTTTAGAATGATTTAGCTTTACATACCTCAGAGTCTTTGAATTTTCTTTATTTGTTGACTCATTATGTCATTCCTCTGTCACTGATTAATTTTCTAATACTATCGAAGTCACTGGTTCACTTTTCTAAACTGATTCTTGGATTATTGATTTAGGTCTGATAAATTTATCTTTTGGTCCATAATCATATGCTCTGATCTGATTACTGTCATGCTCATCCACCTTGACATTTATGCTTTCCATTATCCAGTTCAATCTTTTGTTATAACATCTATATGCTTTTCTCTTAGTAGAATAACCCAAAAGTATTCCTTCATCACTTCTAGGATCAAAATTTCCTAATGCATTATCTCTTCTAATGTAACATTTACTTCAAAAAAATTGGAAATATCTGACAATAGGAGTATGGCGAAACCATAGTTCATAAGGAGTCTTACCGATATTGCCTTTAATGTGTACTCTATTGAAAGTGTATACAGTGGTATTGATAGCCTCTGTCCAATAGATATCAGGTAATCTAGCATTAGTCATCATAGTCCTTTCTACATCCAATATTGTTTTGTTCTTCATTTCCATCAATCCATTCTACTATGGATTCCTAGGTGCATAAAGTTGTCTCCTAATACCATTCCTCTAATAAAATTTGTTGAGCTCACCAGATGTAAACTTGCTGCCATTATCTAATCTTAAACGTTTTATCTTTAGTCATGTCTTAGTCTCAACCATAGCCTTAAAGATTTAAAATTTCTCAAGAGCTTCAAATTTTTCCTTCAAAAATGCTACCCACATCATTCTAGAATAGTCATCAATAAGTAACATAAAATATCTATCACACTGAAAATTTTTAGTCCTTGCTGGTCCACACAAATCATTATGAATAAGATCAAGAATTTCATTAGATTTATCATGTATACTTCTAAAAGAAGTTCTAACTTGCTTACCTGTTTGACATTCTCTATATATCAGATTATAAGGTTTAACAATTTTAGGCAAATCTCTGATAGTCAGTATTGAATTGATCTTCACTATGCAATCAAAATTTACATGACACATCCTCTTATTCCATAACCAACTTTCATCAATCTGAGTAATTAAGTAATCCTTCTTACTGGAGTTCAAATGAAATATATTACCTTTGGCTTGAGTTCTAGAAGCAATCTCCGGTCTAGATTTATTGATGATCTTACACTTTTCATTATTGAATTGCAAATGAAATCCTCTATCCACCATCTAACCTACACTTCAAAGATTATGCTTTTCTTCAACATAGGAAATGTTATCAGTATTAGTCTTACCATCCAAAGATATTGTTCCTATTACTTTGACCCTACATGCGTTATTGTCTCCAAATTTGACCAATCCACCATCAAATTCTTGTAGTGATAGAAATTTTCTCTTGTCACTAGACATGTGATGTGATCATCCACTGTCTATGACCCATTCATCCTTTTCTTCAATTTTAGCAGCCAAAGCCTTTTCCCCAGTATGTGTTGCTTCAATGATAGATTCTAGAGAATCATCCTTGATATTAATAAAGACTCAATCTTTGCTAGAGGAAGCTCCATTACCCGATCCACTCACAGGTTCATCATCATCATCATGTGAAATAAAAAATTCATCATCACTAGAATAATAACATGATTTATCCTTATTCCTTGTGAATCTAGGTCTACTCTGATATTCAGTATTAGGCTTATAATTCCTCACAAATCTTTCATGATTCCTAGTAGCTCTTTCAGGTCATATAGAAGCAAAATGACCAATCTTATTGCATGATGTTGGTTACCAGATTTTCCTTTTCTTTGATTTTTATTATATATTTAAAATGATGACTAGTGCATACCCTTCATGAAAAATCAGATAAACCAACAGTTAGGTTAATTGAGTTTAGGTTTACCCTCTACATAAGAATGCAACTCCTCATAACATATTCAATAAATTATTATACAGATAACTCAGAAACAAACACAATTTTCACAAAAAAGTGAGAAAGGATTTCACATTCATTTATCAACACAAAAGAACACTACAAGATGATTATCAATAAATGTAAAGCTCACAGACTTTACTCCTGCACATATCCATTCAATATAAAAACTTATTCCATCCAAAATGTATCATAAATGTTGATCGATTCTCGTTCATACCTCACAGGACAAGGGGATCAAAGTCATTTAAACAACAATGCAACACCTTTTTTTTAACAAAAAGAGAATCAATAAATTCACAAATTAAGAAAGCACTGGTAATGAAATAAAGTATTCTACACATAAGCATACATGCCAAAAGAGATTGCTATATCTTTCAAATACATAGATTTGAAGATCGTATCAAAATATCATTCCATTCATGTACCAGAAATGTCTACACTAAAAATCCAAAGAAAATTTAAGTTTGTTCCTCTAAATCAAAGTTTTTCGGACCTTTAAAAAGACTTCTAGAACCATATAAATATCCGCTAGGCTATGATAGTTCATTAGAAATAAAACCAGAGTCAAATGATTAACTCTACCTGAGAGTTAAAGAAGTTTAGTTTTAAAACTGAAAAAGGAATAACTAAACTAGAAAAGTGGCATAAGCCATGAGAAACAAAGGCACGATTAGACTCTTGCAAATGATGTGGGGGTGCTTTGAATGTTCCGCCATTCTAGGTGAGCTAAAGAAAAGTTTAGAATGAGCTGATATTGTAGGAGGCTAATATGTAGGATTCGCTACTTCCGTACCTCATTCTTTTTGCCTAGCTATAAGACCTTACCCTTATGCATTTCAAGATGTTTGAAATAGACAACCAACATAGATTCAATTCTTTCAATCTTTGAGAAATCTTCAATTGTCAAGGACTTTGCTTCTTGAATTTATTGTACTCGATCTTTGAAAACTTGGATCATATATGATGAGTCCTCGAGTGTCTGCTTATCCTCTTTTAGAAGCTGAAGATCTATGCATTTTATATCTTTTTTCATAGTGTTGGTCAATTCTTTTAATTATGTTAGAAGATCAAGGGATTCCTCATGTCCTTCCTCAATAATTGATTTTCTCCACTCAATATTCTTTTTGTAGACAAAGAGTACATTATCATCAAGTTCGTGCAATGGATTTTCAGCTCGGAATTTCATCACTCCATATCTTTGAGTATCTCTCATCTTCTTCAATACAACCAGCCATTTGCTCTTCTCTTTCTCCCAAGCAACTATTTATGTTTCTAACTCTTTACCCATAGACTCTGCATTCTCAAACACCTTGACCAGATTAGAAATATAATTAGTTCCCTGCTATGCAATTGATTTGAGTCATTTAGTGAAGACATTTGTAATCATTCGACTCCTTTGAACCTGATCAAGTAACCTCTGGTTCATGGGTGATTTTGGATCAAATGACAAAGAAACTTGGGAAAGTGGCTGAGGATTCAAATTATGAATAGTATTGATATATTGAGCCATTTGCATTATAATTTGCTTCATCTCATTTTTGCCTTTTTCGTCCTTCCAAGTCCTCGTGAGGATCCTTTTGGTTGAAGTCTCCAAATGTTTAGCATCAGCAGCCTGGGAAGTTTCCCCTAGATCAATCTTTTCAATGATGAAATCTTTCTCAGTGATATTCTTGACCTCCTTGTCTACAGGGGGTCTAGCTACTTCTCTAATCTAGTGTCCTCTTTGCTCATCCACATTGATCGTGGTTTCTATTTTTAGTCTCTTGGACTTGGGTGTTATTCCTAAACACTTGTTGACCATATCCTTCATTGGGATTGAAATGGGATTTACATTCCTCTTCTTAGTAAGTGAAGCACTTAGCCACTTAAGAGTGGTGGATGTTTCCCTTGGCGATGGTGATTGTTGATTAATGGTGACAATGACAATGGTATTCCCAGAATCCTCAGGTTCTTGAATTTCCTTTCCTTTATCTACAGCATCTGTGATGGGCTAGTCCTGCATCTGAGTATCCATTGCTCCTTAAATTTCCTTGTCAGAATCCAAGTCCACTACCAATGAGCTTCCCAGGGTTTTCTGATTGCTTTTTCTACTACGTTATCTGGTAACACAGGCAAAAGCAGAACCTATAGAAGATTCTCCTAAATTTTCAATTTTGTCCTTCTTCATCCTCTATTTCTCATCACCTGCATTATCAACAACAACATTAGAAGAAGGAAGTGATGTTTGGTAATTTTTACCAGCTCTCTTCTCTTTAGGTGCAGGTATAGGCCTTTGTCAAAAAAGATGATGTTTCAACCATTTTTTTGTTCCTTTGATCACATTAAAGTCTCTGGCATAAATGTTATCTTCCCCTTTCCTATTCCAATCAATTTATGGGATAGGTTGTCCCTATATCTTTTCACTGAACTTAGGATCAATAACTTCCTCATCTTCATCTTCTTGCATGGATAAGCCCATTGTTATGATTTTTTGAATCATGAGTCTTGACCAAAGCCTTCTTCTAACTTCAAAATCATCAGCACAGTTCTCCCAATGATCCTCCAACTAGGGTACATTCTCAAAATCATTATCAACAACTAAATTCTCTATAGCTAATCCTAATGGTCAAATTTATATTTGGCAACATATAATTGCAAATTGAACTTCTTGAGTTCAAGTTCAAGGAATCTAAAATCATTGCATAGCTATAGTGTCCAAGTTATACTAGAAAGACCACCCCGGACTTCCCTCCAATTTTATTGTCAATATAAGATAATTGTCGATTAACTTCAATTAAAACATAGCTATCCAAAACATATCTGGGTAACCTGAAAGGTTCACCCTAAAAACCACCAATTCTAATATATGCGAACTAAGGGAATTGAATAAAGAAACTACCATAAGTACCAATAAATTCCTTGGCTTTTGTTGACAACCTCTTATTTGTGTTTCCTTGCAATTCATAAACCAATCTTCCTATGAAGATTTCATTCCATCTCATGAAATTTTCTCCATATCTCTATTCTTGTAGGTGAGGGTGATATTCATATACCCTTATTCCTTTAGTCCAAGGTTCATGATGTAAGCCATTGCAATCCTCAGTACAAGAAAACATATAAAAAAAATATGAAGACATGTAGAAACCACTTATTCTCGCAAACCTATTTAGACTCTCATGCAATCTTTCTACAATAAGCTACCCCAAATCTAGGTAGGTGCTTCCATTTAGCATGACTTGGATGTAGAAATACATCTAGTCCTCCCAGTAAAATGCATGGGTATTTCCTTTTAACCTATTCAATAGAACGAAAATGTCTCACAACTCTTTTATGAAGTGCTCTCTAGTAATTGGCCTTGGTAACCTTCAACCCCCCTTTTGAAGCTTCAACAACTAATTTCTGGCAATCACATTTTGATAAGCACTCTTCTTCTCTAAAAAGAAGGAATATGAAGTGCCAATAGTCCATTCGTCATATGGATCTTTATGAGCTATGCCCATATCTGCCATTACAATTTCCCTGTCTATTTTCAATAGCACTTCACCATTAATGTTCCCAATACACCTATACTTCGCATCATACCAGTTCATACATTCCAATACTAACTTTGGGCATGGTGTGGTGATGGGAAATGTAGTGGCCTCAACCAAACAACTCTTCACAATTTTCTCCATCATTGAATTTTGAGCTGGGCTTTTCGCTCTCTCAAGAAAATCAAAGAGGTCTGCCTGTGCTAAGGAAGTATCCCCCACTTCAAGAAGTGAACTAACTAAGAGAGAAGCAACCCAATTTTGGTAGAGTTGGCCTCATAATGGGCCCTCTCATTTTAAATAGTCAATTTCAGGAATGAAATGAATTCTCCTACACAACAAAGGGGAATGAACAATAGCTAGCTTCCAGAACAAGTAAATGCAGCATAAGAGAGAATGATTGAAACTAACCTGATCTTGACAGCCAATTCTTGGAAACCTTCAGAATGCAGATACAATCCTATAATTTTTGTCTCTTGCAGGGCTACTAAGAAGATTATAGAAACAATTTCTAGCTTTTGCAATAAAAATGGACAAAATTTACTCTTAAAACTTAGCTAACTGTACTAATTAAGTAAGTTCATTTGAGATAACACCTGATTCGATGTATAAGCAACATGCATTTAATTTTGGGTCATTCCATCACATGACTCACTAATTATCATAATTGCTTGTCATAATTTAGAAACTAACATTTTGAATTCTCTAGAGTATTCTCTTTTCCCTCCGCTACATTCACTTCATGATGCATGTGCCAATTCTACATGGAAATTTAGACTTTAAGAATTCAAAATTTGAACCTTGAACCAAGAACCAAGAGGTTCAAAGGTTCAAGTTCAATTTTGAGAAATAATATAGAAGAACACATAACACTGACTATGCGACAAAACAAAGAACAATGAGTGAGCAAAGATTTAACTGACGCATGACAGAGTTTGAACCTTGATCCTTGAACCAAAGTGATTCAAAAGTTCAAGTTCAATACCAATTTCAACAAAGCACTCACTTTTACCATAAGAGAAAGCCATGAAGAAAATTCTTTAAAGATCACTTTGAACTTTGAACATAGAAAAGGTTCAAAGACTCAGGTTCAAAGAGAAGAAATACATGACCAAAAGGAAAATAACACTTAAAAGGCAACCTTGAAAGTTTGAATTTTCAATGAAAATAGGGAGGGCTAACATTGGCTCTGACTGGGGATTGGGACAGTAAGAGACCTAGACATGAACCTTAGGATCTTTGGTTTCACAAATGAGCCTTATCAAAAGGACCAAAATAGACACAAAAATGGAATCGAAACAACTAACCAAATAGAACAAAACTTATGTACAAGACTTGCGGGGGACTCTGGCTTACAATTGATATAACTTCAGATCCTGCCTCTTATAGGTCAAGAGAAGAACAGTACCATCATGATATGCTAGCTTGAAAGAGTTAGGGCCTTTTACCTCTTGAATTGCAAATTGTCCTTTCCACAATGATTCGAACTTCACATGTGCACCTTTTGGTTCTCTTCTTCTGTCCCAAAGAAGAACCTGATTGCCAAGCATGAATTTTCATGGCCTAGCTCTCTTGTCAAATATTTTCTTGACCATCATTTTATGTTTTTTGATCCAATTAACTAATTTATCCCTTTCTTCATCAATCCTCATCAAATGGATAATCCTCTTCTCCAAAGAATCTTGAAAATATACATCTTCAATAATAGTCTGTAACTTTGAAGTTGCAAGTTCTAAGGGAAGTGACACCCGAGCCCCCATTATGTACATGATTTCAAAAGGTGACATCCCTATAGCTCTTTTTGGAGATGTTTGATCCACCCAAAGAGCTTCATACAGTCTTTTGTGCTAGTCTTTGAAATTTTCACTAACCAACTTCTTCATAATATTTATTAGTTTTTTATTACTTGACTCTGCCTGGTCATTACCCAGAGGGATAATCTGAAGAGTGGGCAAGAGATATCCCATGATCATAACAAAACAATGAAATCTCAGCAGAAGAGAAGTTGGTTGCATTATTAGCCACAATTTTCTGAGGAACTCCAAATCAAACCAGAATATTTTCTTTAAGAAAATTACAAACAACCTCAGAAGTTGTCTTCCACACTAGAAAAACTTCAACCCATTTTGTGAAGTAATTTGTGGCTGTCAGTATCTGTGTATGTCCAACAGTTGAGGTAGGTGACAAGGGACCTCTAAAATATAAAACCCAATGTTTGAATGGTTCACCAATAACTACCGGTCTAAGAGGTAATGTTGCAAGTTGTGGCTTCCCTATGAATAACTCACATTTTTCATACTTAGCTACCCAAGCGTATGCATTCTTAAACATACCTACCCAATAATAATAATTTATCAAGATTTTGTAGGTAGTTATTGTTGTTGACAAAAGACCACCATAGGCTTCATCATGAAAGGTCTTCAATAGTGACTCCTGAAAGGACTTGTCCACACAGCGTAGGAAAGTTCCATCTAACCCCTTTTTGTACAATACATCATTAAAAATAATATATTTGGCAGCCTTTAGTCTCAAATTCTATTTTTCTCTTGGAGAGAGATACACTAGACAATCCCCATAAGTTAAGTAATATGCAACGTCTACAAAATAGGAATCTTGAAGTCCAATAAATAAGACTAAGGGCAGCTCCTCAGTCGTTTCATTCTTACTTTTTGCAACCAAGTTACACAGGCCTTGTCCCATCACTAATTTTGTTGTTTTAATATCTAGATTAAAATCCTATATCTTAGACACCCATAACGCTCTATTGTTCATTCCTATATCCTATTGTGTTAATGCTCTTAACAACAGATTGTGGTGTTGGGACTCATAAAAATCATGCTAAATTTGGTGACCCAATGATGCCTCACTTTAGGGATTTCTCTTCATGGATTTGTTTTATGGTAGGGCAAGCACATTATTGTAATTCATTTTGAACTTGAACCTTTTTGGTTCAAGGTTCAAGGATCAATCGTTTCTCTTGCATGAGTCACAACTTTGTAATGTGAGGGCATAAAAAATTAAAGCCTACAGGCAAATTATTTTAACAAGTGTATCACCAAATTCCCTGCATCGCACATGGGAAGAAAAGAAACTTCAATGCAGATGCAATCAGCCTATGTAACATGTTTCTACTTGGGTGCCAAACTAGGTTTACAAAAGAAATAAAATTTCAAGGCATAGACCATCTATCCCACATTGGCTACGGGGAAGTGCATTTTAGTATTTAAATGTAGGGCCGCATATATCCTTAGTGTCAAAGCTTGTGGGCTTTTGACAAGGTACTGCTCAACGATCTGGTGGGCCCCCCACACACATCACAAAGTGCATAAATTTTGCAGTAGAAGGGAAAAATAACTAGTGAGAAAGTCAGGTAGATCAATGTTGATCAAGGAAGATCCAATGGTTGTTGCTATATTGTGATGTAATGATGCTCGCCAGATATCATCATGACTTGGTGACAAAGCACGTACCAAAAAGGGTGAGTGGTTTAGGTTAAGGATTGAGAAGGGTTGAGTTGATTGAACAACCATTGCTATACCACCATGTGAAAGTGCTCGACTGTTAATAGCCGCAACTTGGCGACTGGTGAGGTGGCAGGCCAGGTGGCACCGAGGTAAAATCTGAGAAAATCATGAGGTGCCACATGGTGACACGTAGCTGATGAGGTGGAAAGTCTAATGGTGACATGAGGTAGAACAAGTGGCATGTCATTCGAATCAATATTGAGTAGACCATGGCTTTGATGGATCTCAAAGGGGACTCACCAAAGGCATCAGTTTCATTGAAATGAAGTTATCAATGAAATAAAGGTTTCTATGAGATAAGAAAACAGCTAGCCAAAGAGGAAGTTTGGCCAAAAGAATGATATTTCAACATAACCAAAGATGACTTGGTGGTCCAGGTGGGTCAGGTGGCAAACTTGAGGTTAACATGTGGTAGACCCAATAGATAGGTGGTGTCCAGGTAAATCTCATGAATGAACTAGTGGTTGACACGTAGTGACACATGACATAGGGGAACAAATCAGCTAAGGTAAAGTCCTAGCAAGTTAAGAAGATCTGACGGCCAGGTGAGATGATCCAATGGTTATCACCATGTCATGATGGAAGATGGTTGCCAAATATCCCCTGTGACTTGGTGACAAAGCATGTGTGGAAAAGGTGAAGTGACTTGGGTGTTAAGGATTGAGTAGGTTGAGGGAAGATCCATGACCATTTCTATACCACCATGTGAAAATTCCTGATGGTTGTCCTGTGCGACTTGGCAACTGGCAAGGTGGTAGTTGAGGTGGCTGTCTAGATGGATCCAAAGGCAAATTAGGACATGCCACAAAGTGGAGCACAAGAAGAAGAACCAAGGTGGGGTCAGGTCTAGTGGCAAGTCCATGTGGCAGTTAGGTGGATCAGCAGGCAAACCAAATGTTGACACATCGGGTGGATGGAAAAAGTGATAGAGGGAGACACTCAAAAGAGATAAAGGTCAAATACTTTGAGGCTGATTAATGGTGATCTGAGGGAGATCAATGACTATCACTAAGTCACAACAAAAAGTAGCTCGATGGCTAATTGTCGCGACTTGGCGACTAGGTGGTGGGACCTGACAAAAAGGGTGAGCAATGGAGAGGAAATAAAGAATGAGCAAGATGGAAAGGATCCAATGGGGGTCACTGATCTTCTATGTGGGGATGCATGATGAATAATCATCACAGATCAATGACAAAGAAAAGACAAAGAGACACAAGGCTGGCCTAGGTCAAAGGGTAGGTCTAGCCTTGGTTGGGTGGTAGGACAAGTGGCGCATAGAGGGACTCACGAGCGAACCAAAAGGTGCCACATGGCAGAGATGTGTGGCAAAGATCTATGTCGTAAGATTCAAAGGTTTAAAATATAATTTTAGTGTGGTGAAAAGATAGAAACTTAAATGACCAACTTGCAGGGGGATTGATGACTAAGGGATTATTCTTTTTCCCTAATATACACATATTATATATCATTGGAAAGCTCTTGATCTAAGGAATCCATTCCTATAGTCAAATATAACCCACAAAAAATATTTTTGGGGAAGATACCTTAGGATCTCAGATTGGATTTTTTCAGTTTGTCAGAAAGGTTTTTTGTAGGCCAAGTTGTGTGAAACAGTTAATGCTGAAAGATAGGGTAGTTTCCATTGGCAAAGAATGAAATCTGATTTTTTCCTCCCTTGTTATTTGAGGGTCTTCTCATTTTGTAGAGGTTCTAGATTTTTGTTAAGCGAGGCTTTTGAATCTCGATTTCCAATTCTAAGTTTTTTCCAAATTTGTAATACAATGTCCCTTTCCAAGTAATAGAGTATCTTCTTGTTGTAGATGTTTTCTATTGCAGGTCGAATATATGTAAGGCATATATATAGTTTATTGGATTATCTCTAGGCCTTCTCTTATTTTCAATGTATCCAGTCTTCAAGGGAGTTTGGGGTTTGTCCTCTCAAAGTGGGAGTGTAATGGGTTTTCTTAGGTACTCTTCAAGGAAGAGTTTAAATTCTATGAAAAATCATTTTGGATTCAGGATAATGTTTGGTAATGTATGATCCTCTATTGGAGTTTAGAATGTATTAATGTCTAGCATTAATATAGGGATATCTTTCTCAATAAATTGGATTTGTAATACAAGTTTTCATTTACAGTTTGATGTATGACTCCATGCCCTTGGATAAGGCACTAGTCTTGCAGATTCAGGGGATTCTCAAAGATTTTAAAATATCAAGTATCAATTTTCTTTTATGTTTGTAGTTTTAGATGTTCCATCTATCTCATGCTCCAGTATAGTTGAGATGTTAATGTAGATCTAGGCCATCTGTAGTAACCTCCTTGTTTGTTGAGCCTTTTGAGATTCATCTACTTTTATTAATGCCATATCTCTATGACTAGTTGTATTTTGTGCATCAAAGGGTGTCCCCCACTAGGTCTAGCAGAACCTGAAGTGTAGGAGGATCATTAGGATCCCATGTTATGTTTTCTAAGCCTTGAAGCATTTGATTGATTGAGAATGGCTATTTCATAGATAGTTTACAGGTGAACTTGGGTTTCTCTTTTTTTCGAACAACAAAAATGGTGACTCTGCTCGGGAATAAGAGTGTCTTGTAATTGCATTTTTAGTAAGGTTGAGTGAAGTTGTATTCACCTTGTTGATTTCAAACAAACCCATGAGTTTGACTAGTAGTCATTTGGGAAGAGTCTTAGAAGTTTAGAAATCTGACAGTTGTTTTTGGATTTGAAAGTGTGTGTCCTAGAGATTTTGTTGCTAAAAAAAATAATAATATTATGTGACTCTATTGTGTGAGACCCAGAAATCTGAAAGTGTTTCTGAGTGACGATCAGTGGTTGAAATTTTATTCCTCTTCAAGGAGGTGGTGACTCTATAAGAATGAACTTGAAATTTGGAGATGCTCTTCAATTTTTTAGTTAGAGGTGAAGTGCATAGCAGTAGCAAATTTACTCTAGGTATTTCCCATTCATGAGATAATTATTTGTTCCTTATAAGGTGAAGCAAGTCACCAGGAAAAGTAATATTGGTTCTAAAGTTACATACTTCTTATTTTGGAAAAGTTTCAGTTAGAAATATGGTGAGAAGTATGTCTGGTTATGAAGTTGATGTCTACATATGTTTTGAAAAGAGAGTAAAATAGAAAGATGTATTGTCATGGTAATGGTTCAATAGATGTTTCAAATTTGATGGATCTAGATGTGCTTCCTAGATCTAAAACTTCTTTGTCAAATTTGAAAGACATTTATAGGGAGATTGAAATACATCTTCAAAAGATCCAAGATAGTTGCATCTTGTTTTTAAGAAGGAAAGTAGGAAAGAGGAAGGTAGAATCATCATATATTTTTTATGAAAGATTTATTGCTACATTAAATGAGCTTCCACTTGATGTTAGACCCCATGAGTTAGTTTGGATTGAATTATTTTTAGAGCTTGATGAGCCTAACTCACTTAGTTGGTCTTTAACCTTGAGGGAAGAAAGTGTTGCTAGTATTAAAGAATGGATAGGTGAGATTGAAATGACAAAATCTGAAAATGCACATAGTTTTGAGTACAGTGATGGAGATGAATTCGTAAGTAGATATATCTCTTATGATGCTAAAGATGATTCTTACTCTCAGCATGATAGTGCAGATGTGTATTCAAAGAAAGAAGAAAATTGTGAGAGCATAAGTTATTGTTCAAATATTTGTGAGCCTATTGAGGTTTAAGATTTGAATGATATAGATCACCTTACTGGCAAGTTCAATCCATAATTTATTTGCAACCAGGGTTATGAAACCATGTTGCAACATATAGCAACACTTTATGATCAACATAATAAAGGTCATGATGCAGATGCAAGTTGTTGTAATGACAAAATGAATGTGCACAAAGACATGAGCACTGCAGATTTAATGCATGCATTAGATTGGGACAATGTTTACAACATAGAAGATGAAGCCAAGGAAAATGAAAGTGAAGGAGAAGGTTCACTAAGTAGTGAACAAATCTCAGAACTCTTAGCTACTGATCTTAAGAGGTATACATCCAGAAATGTCCCTAATCTCTCATACCCAATCAGTATATGTTTTGATATTGATGATGTTCTTGAGGGTGTGAGGTATGATACATATGACATTGATTCTTTCCCTACAGTTGATTTCAATAGTAGATAAGGTGAAAATGCATATAAGATTGATAGATGTGATAATATGGATTCATATGCTGATTTGAATTTAGAATTTGATATGAATTATGAGGATTTTGTTGTTAAGAAGAATGACAAATCTGAAGTGGTTTTCCCAGATTTGCAATTGGTATATGAACCATTGACAGGTGATCATGCATTTTCATGTTTGCAAAAGGCTGATATAAGGTGTAATTGGCATGCTAGATTGGAGTCATTTTATGAGGAAATGTTCCTCTCTAGTTTGCAAGCCTGTATTATGGATGAGTGTTTTTCATTTTTGCAAACTAGCAATCAACATGTGCCTGATGTTCCTAGTGATCAGATGGAGTTGGGTTACTTTTCATTTCAGCTAGGAAATAATTGTAAACAATATGATAGTCATGTGTCAAATGATGATCAACATTCAGAGGCGGGTTTTGGTTTTCAAAGATTGAATGATTACCAGCATGCTGATTATCTTTTATGTGAGGAGCTGATGAGAAGTTGCAGAGTTTGTGATCAGACAAATGTAAATGAAACTTCTATCTTACCCTTGATTCATGGAAATGAGAATCATGTGTTTGATAGAGGTAAGAATTGATTTCAATTTTGATGGCCCAAGGCCATATGTAAATAAATTCTATTGTACAGTCACTTTGTTTTCAGTTGTGTGGTTTTCAATAAGGAACCCCTATTTTGGAGAGTAAATCTCATTGAAGAATTTAAAAGAAGAGATATGTCATGTTTCCTAGGTGGTCTGCTCTACCAAGATTTATGAAATTCTTGTGTTGATCTTGCAATCAACCATCCCCATTCAAAGCCACTATTGGGACTCATAAAAATCATGCTAAATTTGGTGACCCAATGATGCCTTGCTTTAGGGATTTCTCTTTGTGGCTTTTTTTTATGGTAGGGAAAGCGCATTATTGTAACTCATTTTGAACTTGTACACTTGAACCTTTTTGGTTCAAGGTTCAAGGTTCAACTATTTCTCTTGCATGAGTCACGGCTTTATAATGTGAGGGCATAAAAAAATAAAACCTACAGACAAATTCTCTTGGTAAGTGTATCGTCAAATCCCCTACATCGCACATGGGAAGAAAAGAAACTTCAATGTAGATGCAATCAGATTGTGTAAGGCGTTTCTACTTGGGCACCAAACTGGGTTTACAAAAGAAATGAACTTTCAAGGCGTAGACCGTTTATCCAATATTGGTCGTGGGGAGGTGCTTTTCAATATTTAAATGCAGGGTTGCATATATCCTTAATGTCAAAGCTTGCGGGCTTTTGACAAAGTGCCACTTAGTGATCCAGTGTGCCCCATGCACATCTCAAAGCACACAAATTTTGCAGCAGAAGGGCAAAATAACTAGTGAGCAAGTCAAGTAGATCAATGGTGATCGAGGAAGATCCAATGGTTGTCACTATGTTGTGACATAAAAAATGCTTGCCAAATATCATCATGACTTGGTGACAAAGCACATGCCGAAAAGGGTGAGTGGTTTAGGTTAAGGATCAAGTAGGTTTGAGCCGATCAAATGACCATCACTATACCTCCATGTGAAAGTGCTCAACTATTAATAGTCATAACTTGGTGATTGGTGAGGTGGCAGGCCAAGTGGCGCCCAGGTAAACTCTGAGAAAATCATGAGGTGCCATGTGGTGACATGCAACTAATGATGTGGAAGGTCCAGTGGTGAGATAAGGTAGAACAGATGGCATGTCATCAAAATGAATATCGAGTAGACCATGGCTTTGATGGATCTCAAAGGGGACTCACTAAAGGCATCAATTTCATCGAAATGAAGGTACTAATGAAATTAAAGTTTTGATGAGAAAAGAAAATGACTAGCTGAAGAGGAAGTTTGGCCAGAAGAATGATATTTCAATAGAACCAAAGATGACTTGGTGGTCTAGGTGGGTCAGGTGGTAAACTTGAGGTTAAGGTGTGGCAGACTAGATAGATAGGTGGTGCCCAGGTAAATCTCATGAATGAGCTAGTGGTTGACACGTAGTGACACATGACAGAGGGGAGAAGATCAACTAAGGTAAAGTCTTAGTGGGTTAAGAAGATCTTATGGTTGGGAGAGATGATCCAATAGTTGTCATCATGTAACGATGGAAGATGATCACCAAATATCCCCTACGACTTGGTGATAAAACATGTGCAGAAAAGGTGAAGCGGCCCAAGCATTAATGATCAAGAAGTTTGAGGGAATATCTATAGCCATCGCTATACCACCATGTGAAAGTGCCCAATGATTATCCCCTCTGACTTGGTTACTGGTGAGGTGGTAGTTGAGGTGGCCATCTAGATGGATCCAAAGGCAAATCAGGATGTGCCACATAGCAGAGTGCAAGAAGAACCCAGGTGGGCTTGGGTCAAGTGGCAAGTCCATGTGGCAGTTAGGTGGATCCATGGGCAAACCAAATGTTGACACATGGCATGGATGGAAAAAGTGATAGAGGGAGCCACTCAAAAGAGATAAAGGTCAAATAGGTTGAGGCTGATCAATGGTGATCTGAGGGAGATCAATGGGTGTCGCCAAGTCACAATGAAAAGTAGCTAGATGGCCAATTGACGTGACTTGGCGATTAGGTGGTGGGACCCTACAGAAAGGGTGAGAAATCTACAGGAAATAAAGAATGAGTGAGATGGAAATGATCCAATGGTGGTCGTTGATCCACTATGTGAAGATGCATGATGAATAATCATCACGGATTAATGACAAAGAAAAGACAAAAAGAGACAAGGCGAGCCCACGTCAAAGGGTAGGTTCGACCTCGCTCAGGTGGCATGAGAAGTGCTGCATAGAGGGACTCACAAGAAAACCAAAAGGTTCCATGTTGTGGATATGCATGGTAGAGATCTGCGTGACAAGATTCAAGGGTTTAAAATATAATTTTAGACTGTGGTGAAAAGATAGAAATTTAAATGATCGACTTGTAGGGGGATTGATGACTAAGGGATTATTCTTTTTCCCTAATATAGATATATTATATATCGTTGGAAAGCTCTCAATCTAAGGAATCCATTCCTGCAGTCAAGCGTAAGCCATGGAAAATATTTTTGGGATAGTTACCTCAGGATAACAGATTGGATTTTTTCAGTTTGTTAGAAAGGTTTTCCATAGACCAAGTTGTACGAAATAGTTAATGCTGAAAGATAGGGTAGTTGGCATTATCAGAGAATGAAATCTGATTTTATCCTCCCTTCCTTCTTATTCAAGGGTCTTCTCATTTTGTAGAGGTTCCATATTTTTGTTGAGCGAGGCTCCTGAATCTTGATTTCGAATTTTGAGTTTTTTCCAAATGTGTAATATAATGTCTCTTTTCAAGTAATAGAGTATCTTCTTGCTCTAGATGTTTTCTATTGCAGGTCACATATATGTAAGGCATATATACAGTTTATTGGATTATCTCTAGGCCTTCTCTTATTTTCAATGAATCCAGTCTTCAAGGGAGTTTGGGGTTTGTCCTCTCAAAGTAGGAGTGTAATGGGTGTTCTTAGGTACTCTTCAAGGAAGAGTTTTAATTCTATGAAAAATCATTTTGGATATAGGATAATGTTTGGATATGTATGATCCTCTATTGGATTTTATAATATATTAATGTCAGGCATTAATACAGGGATATCTTTCTCAATAAATTGGATTTGCAATAGAAGTTTTCATTTACAGTTTCATGTATGACTCCATTGCCTTGGATAAGGCACTGGTCTTGCAGATTCTAGGGATTCTTAGACATTTTAAATTATCAAGTATCCATTTGCTTTTATGTTTGTATTTTTAAATGTTCCATCTATCTCATTCTCCAATCTAGTTGAGATGTCAATGTAGATCTAGCCCATCTACAATAACCTCCTTGTTTTTTATCCTTTTGAGAGTCATCTTCTTTTATTGATGCCATATGTCTGTGACTGGTTGTATTTTATGCATCAAATGGTGTGCCCCCCTAGGTCTAGCAGAACCTGAAGTGTAGGAGGATCATTAGGATCCTATGTTATGTTTTCCAAGCCCTGAAGCATTTCATTGATTGAGATTGGCTATTTCATAGATAGTTTGCAGGTGAACTTGGGTTTCTCTTTTCTGAGAACAACATGTGGCACATAGACAACTACATGAGAATGAAGGATATAGTGCCTAAATTTATTTACAACTTTCACAACTTCATATGCTTTCTTTTCCATCAACAAATATTTCTATTCATGTCTCTTAAGGGGAACACATGAAGGATATTGAAACTTCTTCATTTTTTTCATTCTTTTGTAACTAAATCCCTGACATGGTATGTTCTAAGGCATAACAATAGACAATAAAATCTTTCTTAAAATCTGGATTAACAAGAATAGGTGCTTGAGAAATGGTTTCCTTTATTTATTTGAATTCTTTCTTTCCCTCTTTATTCCATTTGAATACTTGCTTTTCACTCATCAAGTTTACAATATACCTAGTGATTTTTTCAAAATCCGGAACAAATCTCCTCAAAAAATTTACCTGCCCAAAGAAAGACCTGACTGCATTTTTGTTCGAAGGTAAACTTAAATGCTGAATTGCCTTTACTCTCTCAAGATCCACTCTAACTCCTTCTTTAGAGATAATGTGGCCAAGCAATTTACCTTCTGTAACCCCAAACACTAACTTTTTTGGGTTCAACGACACTCCATGTTCTCGACACCTTTGGAATACTTGCCTCTAATCTCTTAGGTGATGCTTTCTCCTCTTTGAGAAGGAAGTTAGGTCATCAAGATATACAACAATTATCTTGTCTTTAAGATGACCAAAAGATAGGTCCATAGCCCTTTGGAAAGTTGCCCTTGCATTTATTAGACCAAATGGCATCCTATTGTAGTTGAAAGTACCCCAAGGAGTGATGAAAGAAGTTTTATGCTAGTCACTTTCTAAAACACTGATCTGATTATAACCAAAAAAGCCATCAAGCATAGATATCATTTCTGAACCTGAGACTTTTTACAAGATATGATCCATAGAAGGTAATGGGTAATTATCTTTGAGAATGGCCTGATTTAAATTTCTAAATTCCACACAAATTCTTATCTCTCCATTTTTCTTACAGACGAGGACAATGTTGGCTATCCAAGTAGAATGGTGAATAAGATATATGATTTTGGCTTTCAACATCTTGTCTACCTCCTGAAATATTGCTTCAGCTACTTTGGGTTTAAAATTTCTAAGTTTCTGCTAGAAAGGACTCATTCTATGTTTGAAAGGAATGTGATGTTAAAATGTACTATCCTGGGTAACTATCTTTTGAGTGTTATTACATCATTTATAAGTCTTTGAATTACAGGGTCTGAAGAAGTAGAGGATTGCACATTGGCCACTTGTACTTCTCTCTTCCATTTTCCCACAGTGATCAAGTCATCCTCTAATTCAATAGCAAGTGTTTTAACATCACTTGGAATTGTAACTCTTTGTCTACGAATCAAGACACTTATCTTTGAGGGCATATAATTTATAAAAAACATTTCAAGTTATCATATGAAGGTTTTTGATTCGTAGGAATCTTATGAACTATTTTATCAAATTTAGCCATGAAATCTCTCATAGATTTAGGGATTTCCTTTTTTAATTGAGCTAACTGAGCCAAAAGGGAGTGCTCGTCCTCTACTACTTTGAACCTAGCTTCAAACCTAGTTTTTAAATCTTGCCAGTTTGTTATTACACTGTTTGGCAAATGATAAAACCAATCTACAACATTCCAGTTAATGTTTGTACAAACAACCTTCCTACAAAATCTTCATGTTGGATACCTATTACACCAAATGCTACGATAAATGGATTCAAATGTTCATCAACTGTGACCTTCCCATCACCACTAAACATAGGCAAGTGATCTCTTGCTCCTTTGGGTAAAGCATTCAAATTTTGACCTAGATTAAATGGACCTATTGTGCCCCCCAAGGATTCTTGGCTGCCATTGGAAGAATGACATTGAGAGGTGTTGGATTGATTACACTAGGTAGGGAAACACCATGCAAGGTTAGGGCTTGACAAACTAAGGATACAAGGAGTGAAGGAGATGGAGAAGGAGGTCTACTTCTTGCTCATCTCTTAGGTGAAAAGGACAACTAAAAAATGTAGGTTTTGTAAGTCTTGAAAAAAAGAGTCAACTATTCCTTCATGCCTCTGAGACCTAGTATATCTTCTTGGCTCTAGCTTGTTTACAATGCAAAAATTTAATGGCATCAAATAGACTCTTCAAGATTGACTAGCCAATTCTTTGTATCCTATAACTAGGCAACCAATCATATTATTTGACTCCCCAATAGAGTCACCAAAAATTTGTTGGTTAATAGATTTGTCTTTTCTTTGATTTTTAATATATTTTTAAAATGATGAATTGTGCATACCCTTCATGAAAAAGACAATAAACCAATAGTTGGGTGAACTAAGTTTAGGTTTATCCTCTGCATAAGAGTGCAGCTCCTTGTAAGATTTTCAATAATTTTTTATAAAGATAACTGAGAAACAAACACACTTTTCACCAAAAAGTGATAAAGGCTTTCACATTCATTTGTCAACACAAAAGAACGCTACAATATGATTATCAATAAATGTAAAGCTCATAGACTTTACTCCTGCACATATCCATTCAATATAAAAACTTATTCCATTCAAAATGCTTAATGTATCATAAATACTGATCGATTCTCATTCATACCTCATGGGAGAAGGGGGATCAGAGTTATTTAAACAATAATTCATCACCTTATTTTCACAAAAAGAGAATCAGTGAATTCACATATTAAGAAAGCACTAGTAATGAAATAAAGTATTCCGCACATAAGCATACATAGCAAAAGAGATTGCCATATCTTTCAAATACACAGATTTGAAGATTGTATCAAAATATCATTCCATTCATGTACCAGAAATGTCTACACTAAAAAATTCAAAGAAAATTTAAGTCTATTCCTCTAAATCAAAGTATTTCAGACCTTTAAAAAGACTTCTAGAACCATATAAATAGCCGCCAGGCTATGATAGTTTATTACAAATAAAACCAGAGTCAAATGATTAAATCTACTTGAGAGTTAAAGAAGTTTAGTTTTAAAACTGAGAAAGAAATAACTAAAAAAGAAAAGCGGCATAAGCCATGAGCAATAGAGGCACAATTAGACTCATGTAGATGATGTGGCTTCAACCTATTTGTATTGCAATGTGGGGGTGCTATGAATGTTCCCCAATTCTAGGGGAGCAGAAGAAAACTTCAGAATGAGCCGATAATGTGGGAGGCCAATATGTAGGATTCACTGCTTCCATACCTCTTTCTTTTTCTTAGTTGTAAGACCTTACCCTTATGCATTTCAAGATGATCGAAATAGACAACCAACATAGATTCAATTCTTGCAATCTTTGAGAAATCTTCAATTGCCAAGGACTTTGCTTCTTGTATTTGTTGTACTCAATCTTTGAAAACCTGGATCATATTTGATGAGTCCTTAAGCATCTTCTTATCCTCTTTTAGAAGCTAAAGATCTATTCATTTCATGTTGTTTTGCATAGTGTTGGTAAATTCTTTCAATTCTTTTAGAAGCTTGAGGGATTCCCCATGTCCTTGCTCAATAATTGAGTTTCTCCACTCAATATTCTTTTTGCAGATGAAGAGTATATTATCATCAAGGTTGTCCACTGGCTTTTTAGCTAGGAAGTTCATCACTCCATATCTCTTAGTATTTGTCATCTTCTTCAATAAAACCAACCATTTACTCTTCTCTTTCTCCCAAGAAACTATTTTTGTTTCTAACTCTTTACCCACAGACTCTATGTTCTCGAACACCTTGACCAGATTAGAAATATAATTGGTTCCCTGTTGTGTAATTGATTCAAGTCATTCACTGAAGAGATCTGTAATCATTCAGCTCCTTTGAACTTGATCAAGTAACCTCTGACTCATGGCTGACTTTGGATCAAATGACAAAGAAACTTGGGAAAGTGGTTGAGGATTCAGATTCTAAATAGCATTGATATATTGAGCCATTTGCGTTATAATTTGCTTCATCTCATTTTTGTCTTTTTCATCCTTCCAAGTCCTAGTGAGGATCCTTTTGGTTGAAGTCTCCAAATGTTTAGCATTAGCAGCCTTGGAATTTGCCCCTAGATCAATCTTTTCAATGATGAAATCTTTCTCAGTGATATTCTCAACCTCCTTGTCTGCAAGGGGTCTAGCTACTTCAGCAATCCAGTGTCCTATTTTTTCATCGACATCGATCGTGGTTTCTATTTTTGGTCTCTTGGACTTGGATGTTCTACCCAGACACTTGTTGACCATATCATTCATTAGGATTCAAATGGGAATTACATTCCTCTTCTTTGTAAGTGAAGCACTGAGCCACTTAGGAGTGGTGGATGTTTCCCTTGGTGATGGTGATTATTTATTAATGGTGACAATGACAATGGTATTCCCATAATCCTCAGGTTGCTGAATTTCATTTCCTTTATCTCCAGCATCTGTGATTGGTTGGTCTTGCATCTGAGTATCCATTGCTCCTTTAATTTCTTCCTCAGAATCTAGGTCCACTACTAGTGAGCTTGCCAGGCATTTTTGATTGCTTTTCCTACTACGTGATCTGGTAACACATGCAGAGGCGAAACTCACAAAATATTCTCCTAAATATGCAATTTTGGCCTTCTCCATCCTCTGTTTCTCATCACCTACAATATCAACACCAAAGTTAGAAGAAGGAAGTGATGTTTGGGAATTTACATGAGTTTGACCAGCTCTATTATCTTTAGGTGCATGTATAGGCCTTTCTCTAAAATGATGATTTTTCAATCGTCTTTCTGTTCTTCTAATCACATTAAAAGTTCTGGCCTAAATGCTATCATCCCCTTTCCTATTTCAATCAATTTCTAGGATAAGTCATCTGTGTATCTTTTCATCAAACTTAGAATCAATAACTTCCTCATCTTCATCTTCTTGCATCTCAAAAATATTCATGGATAAGCCCATTGTTACAATTTGTTGAACCATGATTCTTGACCAAAGCCTTCTTCTAACTTCAAACTCATCAGCATAGTTCTCCCAATAATCCTCCAAGTGAGGTTCATGCCGAAAAACATTATCAACAACTAAATTCTCTATAGGGAATCCTTGACTATCAAATTTATATTTGACAACATACAATTGCAAATTGAACTTCCTGAGTTCAAGTTCAAGGTTCAAGGCATCTAAAATCGATGCACAACTATAGTGTCTAAGTTCTAATGGAAAGACCACCCCGGACTTCCCTCCACTTTTCTTATCAATATGAGCTAACTATTGACTAACTTTGATTAAAACATAGCTATCCAAAACATATCTAGGTAACCTAAAATGTTCACCCTATAAACTATGAATTCTAATATATGCAAACTGAGGGAATTGAAAAATGAAACTACCATAAAAACCAATAAATTCTATGTCTTTTGTGGACAACCTTTTATTTGTGTTTCCAAACAATTCATAAACCAATCTTCTTGCAAATATGTCATTCCATCTCATGAAATTTTCTGCATATCTCTATTCTTGTAGGTGATGATGATATTCATATACCCTTATTCCATTAGTCTAGGGTTCATGATGCAATCCATTCCAATCCAAGGTACAAGAAAGCATATAAAACAAATATGAAGACATATAGAAACCACTCATTCCTGCAAACCTATTTAGACTCTCATGCAATTTTTCTGCAATAACCTGCCCCCAATCCAAGTAGGCGCTTCCATTCAGCATGACTTGGATGTAGAAATACATCTAGTCCTCCTAGTAAAAGGCATGGGCATTTCCTTATAACCTATTCAATAGAACAACAATGTCTTGCACCTCTGTTATGAAGTGCTCTCTAGTAAGTGGCCTTGGTAACCTTGAACCCCCCTTTTGAAGCTTCAACAACCAATTCCTGGAAATCACATTTTTATCAGCACTCTTCTTCTTAGAAAAGAAGGAATTTGAAGTGCCAATAGTCCAGTCTTCATATGGTTCTTTATGAGGTATGCCCATAGTGGCCATTACAGTTTCCCTATCTATTTTCAACAAAACTTCATGATTAATGTTCCTGATACACCTGTTCTCTACATCGTATTGGCTCATACATTTTAATACTAACTCTAGGCATGGTGTGGCAATGGGAAATACAGTGGCCTCAACCAAACCATTTTTCACAATTTTCTCCATCATTGAATTTTCAGCTGGTTTTTTACCTCTCGCAAGAAAATCGAAGAGGTTGGCCTATGCTAAGGAAGTATCCCCCATTTCAGGAAGTGAACTAACTAAACAAGAAGTGTGGCCCAATTTTGGTAGAGTTGGCCTCATAATGGCCTCTCTCATTTTAAACAATCAATTTCAGGAATGAAATGAATTCTCATACACAACAAAGGGGAATGAACAATAGCTAGCTTCTAGAACAAGTAAAAGCACCAAAGAGAGAATGATTGAAACTAACCTGATCTTAATAGCCAATTCTTGGAAACCTTCTGAATGTACAAATAATACCTCTAATTTTTGTCTCTTGCAGGGCTACTGAGAAGATTCTAAAAAAAATTGCTATCTTTTGCAACAAAAATGGACAAAATTTACACTTAAAACTAAGCTAGTTGTACTAATTAAGTAAGTTCATTTGAGTTGATGCTTGATTTGATGTATAACTGACATGCATTTAATTTTGGGTCATTCCATCACATGAGTCACGAATTATCATGAATTCTTGGCATAATTTAGAAACTAACATTTTGAATTTTCTAGAATATTCTCTTTTCCCGCCGCCACATTTACTTCATGATGCATGTGTCAATTTTACATGGAACTTCAGAATTTAAGAATTCAAACTTTGACCCTTGAACCAAGAACCAAGAGTTTCAAAGGTTAAAGTTCAATTTTGAGAAATATCATAGAACAACACATAACAATGACTACACAACAAAACAAAGAACAATGAGAGAGAAAAGACAAAACCGCCGCATGACCGACTTTGATCCTTGAACCTTGAACCAAAGATATTCAAAGGTTCAAGTTCAATACCAATTTCAACAAAGCGCTCTCTTTTACCATAAAACAAAGTTGCGAAGAAAATTCTTTAAAGAGTGCTTTGAACTATGAGCTTTGAACTTAGAAAAGGTTCAAAGATTCAGCTTCAAAGAGAAGAAATACATGACCAAAAGGAAAATAACACTTAAAAAATGACCTTCGAATTTGAAATTTTCAATGAAAATAGGGAGGACTAACATTGGCTCTGATTGGGGATTGGGACGGTAAGGTACCTAGACATGAACCTTAGGATCTCTAGTTCCACAAATGAACCTTCTCAAAGGACCAAAATAGACACAAAAATGAAATCGAAACAAAAAACCAAACACAAAAAAACTTATGCCCAAGACTTGTCAAGGACTCTTGCTTACAATTAATATAACTTCAGATCCTACCTATTATAGGTCAGGGGAAGAATAGTAACATCATGATATGCTAGATTGAAAGAGTTAGGGCCTTTTACATCTTGAATTGCAAATGTTCCTTTCCACAATGATTCGAACTTCACATGTGCACATTTTGGTTCTCTTCTTCTATCCCAAAGAAAACTTGATCACCCAGCATGAATTTTCATGGTCTGGCTCTCCTGTCAAATATTTTCTTGACCCTCATTTGATGATCTATGATCCAATCAACTAATTTATCCCTTTCTTCATCAATCCTCATGAAATGCATAATCCTCTTCTCTAAAGAATCTTGAAAATATACATCTTTAATAACAATCTATAACTTTGAAGCTACAAGTTCATAGGGAAGTGACACCTGAGCCCCCATGCCATACACTAGTTCAAAAGGTGACATCTCTATAGCTCTTTTTGGAGATGTGCAATCTTCCCAAAGAGCTTCATACAGTCTTTTGTGCCAGTCTTTGAAATTTTCACTCACCAACTTCTTCATAATATTTATTAGATTTTTATTACTTGACTATGCATGGTCATTACCCTGAGGGTAACAATCTAAAGAGTGGGCAAGATATATCCCATGATCATAACGAAATAATGAAATCTTGATAGCAGAGAAGTTGGTTGCATTATTAGTCACAATTTCTTGAGGAACTTCAAATCGAACCAGAATATTTTCTTTAAGAAAATTAGAAACAACCTCAGAAGTTGTCTTCTGCATTGGAATAGCTTCAACCCATTTGGTGAAGTAATCTATGGCTGTCAGTATGTGTGTATGTCCAACACTTAAGGTAGCCGACAAGGGACCTATAAAATCTAAACCCCAATGTTTGAATGGTTCATCAATAACTATGGGTCTAAGACGTAATGCTACAAGTTGTGGCTTCCCTGTGAATAACTTACATTTTTCACACTTAGCTACCCAAGCGTATGCATCTTTAAACATACCTAGCCAATAATAACAATTTCTCAATATTTTGTAGGCAATTACTGTTGATGAAAAATTACCACAATGTGCTTCATCATGAAAGGTCTTCAACAGGACTCCTGAAGTGACTTGTCCACATAGCTTAGGAAAGTTCCATCTAACCCCTTTTTGTACAATCCATCATCAAAAATAACATATTTGGCACCCTTTAGTCTCAAATTCTATTTTTCTCTTAGAGAGAGATGCACTGGACAGTCCCTATAAGTTAAGTAATATGCAATGTGTGCAAACTAGGAATCTTGAAGTCCAACAAATAAGACTAAGGGTAGCTCCTTACTCATTTCATTCTTACTTTCTACAATTAACTTACACAAGCCTTGTCCCCTCACTAATTTTTTTGGTTTGATGTCCAAATTAAACTCTTGTATCTTAGACACCCATAAGGCTCTATTGTTCATTCCTATATTGCATTGTGTTAAAATACTCTTAACAGTAGAATGTGGCACATAGACAACTGCATGAGAATGAAGGATATAGTACCTTAATTGTTTAACAGATTTCATGACTACATATGATTGCTTTTCCATCAGCGAATATTTCAATTCATGTTTCTTAGGGGGAACACTCATGAAGGATATTGTAACCTCTTCATTTTCTTTATTCTTTTGTAACAAAATCCCTAACATGGTATGTTCTGAGGCATAATAATAGATGATAAAATCTTTCTTAAAATATGGCTTAACAAGAATAGGTACTTGAGAAATAGCTTCCTTTATTGATTCAAATGATTTCTTTCCCACTTCATTCCATTTGAATACTTTCTTTTCACTCATCAAGTTTACAATATACCTAGTGATTTCTGCAAAATCTGGAACAAATCTCCTTAGAAAATATACCTGCCCAAAGAAAGACCTGTCTACATTTTTGTTCGATGGTAAACTCAACTGCTGAATTGCTTTTCCTCTCTTGGGATCCACTCTAACTCCTTCTTGAGAGACAATGTGGCCAAGTAATTTACTTTCTGTAATCCCAAACACTAAATTCTTTGAGTTCAAAGACACTCCATGTTCCCGACACCTTTGCAATACTTTCCTCAAGTCTCGTACGTGATGCTTTCTCCTCTTTGAGAACATAGTTAGGTCATCAAGATATACAACAATTATCTTGTCTTTTAGATGACCAAAAGATAAGTCCATAGACCTCTGGAATTCACCCTTGCATTTATCAAACCAAATAGCATCCTATTATAGGCAAAAGTACCCTAGGGAGTGATGAAAGAAATTTTATGATGGTCACTTTTGGAAACACTGAATTGATTATAACCAGAAAAGCCATCAAGCATAGATATCATTTTTGAACCTGAGACTGTTTACAAAATTTGATCCATAGCAGGTAATGGGCAATTATCTTTGAGATTGGCCTGATTCAAATTCCTAAAGTTCATACAAATTATTATCTCTCCATTTTTCTTATGGATAGAGACAATGTTGGCTATCCAGGTAGAATGGTGAGTAGGATATATGATTCTGGCTTCAACTACTTTGGGGTTAAAATTTCTAAGTTTCTGTCGGAAAGGACTCATTCCAGGTTTCAGAGGAATGTGATGTTAAAATTTTCATTACCTGAAGTTCTTCAGGTATTCATAACACCAAGAAAAAATGTCTTTGTATTCCAATAGGAGAGTGATGAACCTTTCCTTCTATGCAGGTGTCCAATATTTTCCTAGATTTATATACTTGGGAGCTTCCTTTGTTCCAATATTAGCTCTTTCATAACCACCAGCATCTTGGACTACAAGAATCCATTTGTCTTTTCTCTTCTTATAGGCATCATGGCGATCGAAGAGACATTCTAAAGAAAACAATCCTTTAGGAATCTTATTCCCTCTTAATTGTATTACCCCATCATTCATTTCACAACCCCTCTCCAGTGAAAACTCCTTACATACAACATTTGATCCTTCAAAGAAGGTGGTAGTGAATGTTTCTATGCAATGCAAGAAGTTGTTGATTTGTTTGTCATTATCAAAGACCTAGCCAAATTCATAATTATCAGCTACACTAGGTTGGTATATTAATTCCACTTGATAGGTATCATTTGTAAACTTAGGATGAGGAATCAATAGAGAAGTTGATACTGCTAAAGAATCAGCTTTGGAGTTTTGTTCTCTAGGAATGGCTTCAATAAAAAATGCATCAAAAGCTTCAATTTCATCCCAGACACTATTTTGGTAATGCTTCAATCTCTCATTCTTCAGATTAAACAATCCTCTGACCTATTTCACAATCAAATCTGCATCTCCCTTGACTTGCAGAAGCTTTATTCCTATTTTTTTCGCTTTAGCTAATCTCAACAACAAGGCCTCATAATTGGTAGTATTATTTGTGTTCTTAGATTCTAGTTTAAAAGAAAAAGGGATGTGTATGCCAGAGGGAGGAACGAGAACTACCCTAGCCCTAGAACCTGATGTTGCACAACTTCCATAGAATTCAATCAACCATAAATTCTCTTTTTCCTCCTGTTGTGACAAATTCTCTATAGTTTCATTATCAGATAAGATCATATAGTTTCCAAATTGCCATTAATGGTACAAAATTTGAGCCTTTAGATCATCAGAGGGGAAAATAGAACTTAGATTTAGGTTTAGGATGCAAAATGACTCATTTTTTCCCTATGGGAATGGTGGCTTGAGAAAAATTAATCTTTATCTTGCCCCCTAAGTCTCTACAAAATGTGCGACTTAATAACATGTCATAACTAGCAGGAATATCAGCTATTAAAATGGTTAACTTAATTATTTTATTTGGATGAGCAGCAAGGACCACTTGAGCATCTTTCATCTGTCCTACTAAGAGTGTTTGTTTAGAGTCCATTGAATAACATCTACGAAAGGTTTTTGTTAAGGACAATCCCAAAGCTTCAACTACTACAGATTGTTGGTATTTTGGTATGGTTTTGTCATTGATGTCAACACCTACTAAATACACCTACTTTGGAGATCAAACAACATTCATCGGCAATCAATAAACTGTTCAAAACAGTCACCGGTATATGGTTAATTGGCAGGATATAATGTTCACCGGTACCTGCATTGACATGGAAGACACCTTGTAATGTCGAAGACATCATGTGGACACCTTTCTTTAAAGTAATAATCATTGGAATATTCTTATTTGCATATTTTCTTTTACCGGCAAATAGGTCCAGGTTATCTAGGGTTACACCGGTAGGTTTATCTTTTCCAGATCAGCATGGCATGCTATGGAGATGATTTATTATTGTTGTAAATGCATTAAGCTGACATGTTCAATCAGTTATTGCATCGGATATTGTATTATTTGTAAATGTTTTATTGTAATATCTTGTAGAGCTGACCTACTAAAATTGGTCTTAAGGTATGGTATAAATGTAAGATCTTATTTGTAAGATCAAGTGTGGAATAAGAAAAAGATTTAAGGAAGGATATATGTGAGATGAAGTAGAGATATACACGAAGACATCATTTGAAGGCGAAGTTAGGTTTTTGTAGAAGTATATCAGCATTACACCTGTACTGAATCTAGCATATGAAGATGCTATTTTGTGCAGTACATTCTCATTGGATTTAACCATCAAACTATAGTCAATGTGACTCCCATTTGTGATTGAGCAGTGAGCTCTACGCTATTGGCCTTTCTGCATGTGTAGACCCCTTTTTGTACACTTACTATCTGCAGTAGTATCATCTGATTGTGTGTAAGGTTTCCCATCGTGGTTTTTCCCCTTACAAGGTTTCCACGTACAAATATTTGTGTCATGTGTTGTGGATGACTTCAGGTTTATGTTTCATGCATTAATTCTTACCAGTATAGCAATTTTTTGTTAACACTGTTTACCGACATACTTAACTATCTTACCGGTACTAAGCATTAAGTTGGTTAATAATATTTTGGTGTGAATTTATTAGACAACTGATTCACCCCCCCCCCCCCTCTTAGTTGTCCCCGGGACCTACAATTGGTATCAGAGCATAGTCCTCTTTTTGCAGAAGTTTAACAACTTGAGGAGATCCAATGTCTACTAATTATTTCAGAAAGGATAGTCCTAAACTTGATGGAACCAACTATGGAATATGGAAAATCAGAATGGAGACACATCTGAACTGCATTGGTAAAGACATCTAGGAAGTTACTAAGAATGGTTATTCTACTGTTGTAGCTGGTTAGCCTGCTCCTATTACTTTAGCTAAAAATGAAGAAAATGATTGCAAAGCAAGAGAAGCACTCTTGAGCGCATTATTAGATCAACAAATCATGTGGTTATCAGATAGATCTACTGCAAAATCTATTTGGGATCATTTGGAAACACTGAATGAAGGGGATTCCATAGTCAAAATTGCAAAACTTGAAAGCTTCTAAGTCAGGTATGAACATCTGAAAATGGAAGAAGATGAAAGAATTTCTGCTTTTATGGAAAGAGTAAATGAAATTATTTTAGGTATCAAATGTTGTGGAGGAACCTTGAGTGAAGATGAGATTGTTTCAAAAATTTTAAGAGGTTTGCCACCGGCATATAAAATGAAGGTTACTAATATTAATGAGTTGAGAACAATGCCTAATACATTAGTAGCTAGGGATACATTGATTGGAAAACTTTCAGCTTTTGAAATTGAGGAATTTGGTCCTGTTGCTACTATAAAAACTGATTTGGCCTGCAAAGCATCAACATCATCTGCTCCATCTTTTTGATAAATCAAACTGCAGAGCCTTTTATGCAAGAGAACTTGAAGAAACCATGAAGGATAATGAAGAGCTTGAAGAACTTGAAGCACTATTTGCAAGGAAAATGCCAAAAGGTCCAATTGAAGTAAGTATGAAGGTAAAGCACCCTTTAAATGTTTCAACTGCAATAAGATTGGTCATATGGCTTTAAGATGTCATGATAGACATGCTAGACTAAGAGAAGAAGCTAGAAGGACATACAAACCTAATCCTAAATATCAGAGATACAGATTTAAGAAAAACAAAGATAAATCTTATTACATTGTTGATGAAGGTGTGACTGATGATTTTGATGAAGATTCAACAGACAATGGATGGGTCTTTGTTGCTATAATAGAAGACCAACCGGTACCTATTGCTCAACTGGTAGAACAAGCCCTAGTAGCTAAAGTGGAATCAAAGGATGAAAGGATTATTGACTCAGGATGCTCACATCACATGACTAGAGACAAAGGTAAATTCTTGAACTTTCAAGAATACAATGGAGGTTTAGAAAGATTTAGAAATGACAAAGCCTGTTCAATCAAAGGTAAGGGTTCAATATCTCTTGATGGTAAACATAACACTAACAATGTTTACTATGTTGAAGGATTAAAACATAATCTTTTAAGTGTTGGTCAATTAGTTGAGAAAGGTTTTCAGTTGCAATTTAAAAATGGAAAATACAAAATCATGAATAGAACTGGTTTGGAAATTGCAACCAATAATGCTCTTGATTTAATTCACACTGATTTATGTGGTCCGTCTAGAACTAAAAGCTTACAAGGTGATAGATAGTTTATGCTAATTATTGTTGATTATTCTAGAATGTGTTGGGTTACTTTTCTCAGAGAAAAATCAGAAGCACTTAGGAGGTTCAAAGTATTCAAAGCAATGGTTGAAAATGAAACCGGTAAGAAAATTAAATGTTTAAGATTAGATCAAGGAGGAGAATTCACATCCAGAGATTTTAATACATTCTGTGAACTAAATGGAATCAAAAGACAGTTATCAGCACCTCGGACAACACAACAAAATGGAGTTGTTGAAAGAAAAAATAGAACTATTTTGGATATAGTAAGAAGTATGTTATCAGAAGAAAATCTACCACACGTGTATTGGAGAGAGGCAGTAAGCACTGCTATCTATACATTCAACAAAGTTCACATCAAAGGGTAAACCGATAAGACCCCTCGTGAACTATGGTTTGGTAATACTCCTACTCTTAAGTATTTCAGAATTTTTGGAAGTAAATGTTATATTAGAAGAGATGAGTATATTGGCAAGTTTGATCCTAGAAGTGATGAAGGAAGATTTCTTGGTTATTCATCTAAGAGTAAACCTTATAGATGTTTTAATAAAAGACTACAAAAAATTTTTGAGAGTGCAAACGTAAAGATTGATGAACAATATAGAGGAACTTCAAGGTATATAGACTCTGAACCGATAATAGAAATTATGACAAATGAACCAACAGTAAATCCACCAGTATAGAATGATGATCCAGTTACTCCAGTATCATCAGAGTATACCATAGTAATTGAAGAACAACAACAGACTAAGACACCCCAGTATGTAAGACTGAATCATTCTGAAGATCAAATAATTGGGGAAAAATTTAGAGTCATGACAAGAGGAAGATTGGCAAATGAAGAGGTATGTCTTATTTCTCAAATTGAACCATTATCTATCAATGAGGCATGTGAAGATAAATTCTGGATTAAAGCTATGGAAGAAGAATTAGGACAAATTGAGAAAAATAATACTTGGACATTAGTTCCCCGGCCTGAAAATAAAAATGTAATTGGAACCAAATGGGTATTTAAAAAAAAACCCAATGAAGATGGTAAGATTGTCAGGAATAAAGCAAGACTAGTGTGTAAGAGATATTCTAAGAAAGAGAGAGTTGATTACAATGAAACCTTTGCACCGGTAGCCAGAATTGAGGTAGTTAGATTATTCTTGGCCTTTGCAGCTCACAAGGATTACAAAGTTTATCAAATGGATATTAAATGTGCATTTTTTAATGGAGATCTTGAAGAAGAAGTTTATATTGAACAAGCTGATGGATTTTCTTTGACAGATAACAATGATATGGTTTGCAGATTAAGAAAAGATTTGTATGGACTAAAACAAGCTCCAAGAGCCTAGTATGCAAGATTGGATAAGTATCTTTTAAAAATTAGTTTTACTAAAGGAAATGCAGATAGCAATTTATATTACAAAGTAACTAATGATATCATCTTGATTATGGAAATATTTGTTGATGATATAATCTTTGGAGGAGAAGATGGATTATGCAAAGAATTTTCTCTTAAAATGCAGCATGAATTTGAAATGTCTATGATTGGAGAAATAAAATTCTTTTTAGGATTGCAGATTTTACAGACTGATAAAGGCATATTTTTGAGTCAATCTAAGTACTTGAAAGAACTACTTAAGAAATTTGGGATGGAAAACTCTAAACTGGTAATCACACCTATGACTACAAATGACAAATTATCTCAAAGGGATGAATCTACACCTGTCAATCCAACTAGATACAAATCTATGATAGGAGGTTTACTATATTTGACACAAACCAGACCTGATATTATGAGTGCAGTATGTATAGTTTCTAGATTTCAGAGTAATCCTAGGGAAAAGCATGAATCAGCAGTAAAAAGGATTTTCCGGTACTTAAAAGCCACAACAAATCTTCGATTATGGTATCCTAAAGATGAAAATTTTGATCTATATGCATACACAGATGCAAATTGGGTAGGAGATGTGGATGATAGAAAAATCACCACTGGAGGAGCATTCTTTCTTGGAAAGAGATTATTTTCTTGGTTAAGTAAGAAACAAAGTTGTACATCTTCATCAACAGCAGAATCAGAATATGTTACAAAGGCAACAAACTATACACAAGTACTTTGGCTTAAGAAAATGTTGAAAGACATAAAGGTAAAATGCAAGGAACCTATTACTATATATTGTGATAACACTACAACAATTGATATATGAAAGAATCCAGTATTACATGCTAAAACAAAACATGTTTCTATGAAACTAAATTTTCTAAGGGAAAAAGTTGAAGAAAAGGAAATAAAACTAGTTTATGTGAATACTAAAGAATAGCTTGCAGATATTTTTACAAAACCTTTGCCTAAGGAAACTTTTGAGTATCTCAGAGATCAGCTCAAAGTCCTACCTCCACTAGTAGAGACTTAGACAGTTGATGACTGTCATCAACCAGCAGAATTAAATGGACAAATCTTTTATTTCGGTATTTGATGAGGAAGCTACTTCTTAGGGGGAGTAGTTGGTATATTGAATTGATTGGTATTTTGTATGAACTTGACCTTTTGTGACTTTGGCATTTGATGTCAAAGGGAGAGAGATATATGGAAAAACATTAAGGAAAGATATATTGAAAAATACATTATCTTTTTGAGGAGAGATTGGTATGAGAGTTTGGTATAATTACTCCCAGGGGGAGAATTGGTTTCTGTACTTGGCATTTCTATTTTGGCACTTTGATGGTTTTTCCATCTTGGGTTGCCATCAATTCCAAAGGGGGAGATTGTTGGTATTTTGGTATGGTTTTGTCATTGATGTCAACACCTACTAAATACACCTACTTTGGAGATCCTGCAACATTCACTGGCAATCAGTAAACTATTCAAAACAGTCACCAGTATATGGTTAACCGACAGGATATAATGTTCACCGGTACCTACATTGACATGGAAGACACCTTGTAATGTCGAAGACATCATGTGGACACCTTTCTTTAAAGTAATAATCATTGGCATATTCTTATTTGCATATTTGCTTTTACCGACAAATAGGTCTAGGTTATCTAGGGTTACACCGGTAGGTTTATCTTTTCTAGATCAGCATGGCACGCTATGGAGATGATTTATTATTGTTGTAAATGCATTAAGCCAACATGTTCAATCGGTTATTGCATCGGATATTGTATTATTTGTAAATGTGTTATTGTAATATCTTATAGAGCTGACCTACTAAAATTGGTCTTAGGGTATGGTATAAATGTAAGATCTTATTTGTAAGATCAGGTGAGGAATGTGAAAAATATTTAAGGAAGGATATATGCGAGATCAACCAGAGATATACATGAAGACATCATTTGAAGGTGAAGTTAGGTTTTTGTAGAAGTAGATCAGAATTACACTCGTACCGAATCCAGCATATGAAGATGCTATTTTGTGTAGTACATTCTCATTGGATCTAACCATCCAACTGTAGTCAGTGTGAGTCCCATTGTGATTGAGTAGTGAGCTCTAGGCTATTGGCCTTTCTGCATGTGCAAACCTCTTTTTGTACACTTACTATCTGCAGTAGTATCATCTGATTGTGGGTAAGGTTTCGCACCATGGTTTTTCCCCTTACAGGGTTTCCACATACAAATATTTGTGTCATGTGTTGTGGATGACTTCATATTTATGTTTCATGCATTAATTCTTATCGATATAGCAATTTTCTATTAACATTGTTTACCGACATACTTAACTATCTTACAGGTACTAAGCATTAAGTTGGTTGATGAGATTTTGGTGTGAATTGATTAGACAACTGATTCACCCCCCCCACCTCTCAGTTGTCCCCGGGACCTACACAGATGGCATGATACTATCTGAGGCACCCGAGTCTATAATATAGTTGTTTAATTTGTGACCATTTATAAACAAAGATATGTGAAAAGGCTCAGAATTTGATTTAAGAATAGATAATGTATCATTAGTTTGATGGGATATTATTTTAGGGATAACTTCATGAATAACAGGATGGGTTGATACATCACCTTGAGAAGACAATGTAGCATTAAATGACTATTGTACCACGTTAGCTTGTAACTCATTATTTCCTTTTACAAACTTAACTAGCATATCTAGTTCTTTGGGATTTAATTTAAGGTATTCAGCTGGTGTAATTTGAATTCGAGAAGATTTACAAAACTCTACAATATCAAATGAACCTTCAGTATCTATGGATTTCAATAAATGGGGTTCTTGATGTTTATAATCATTATTATGAAGGCTAGAAATAATGTCCTTATCTTTAAGATTGACAATAGAAGATGAGGCAACACCCTAAGGTTTTACATTTTGTTTATTTCTAGTCAATACAAAATAGGAAGGATTTTCCAAGGTAACCAATATATCACCTCCTCTTTCTGAATCTAACTCCTACTCCAGGAAGTGGATTTCAGAGTCTCTAGGTTGCCTAAAAGATTGTTCTTCACTTAGTTCATTTGAAACCTCCTTAGAACCAATCAGCTGAGCATAACATACCATCTCTAGACAAGAATTACCATCATTATCATCAATGAGATGAAAAAAACACATATTCCCCTTTAGTGGTGGAGCTTCAATTCCCAATCTTTGTTGGGTTGAGGGCAGTTGTAGGGCTTTATTCCCAGTTCCCATAGACTGATTTGTAGTCCTCCTTGGTACATCTTGGTAAGGCTGTGAATGAGATGTACTAGCCTTGGGCAACTATATTTTGAGTGTTATTACATCATTCATTAGTCTTTGAATTACAGGGTCTGAAGAAGTAGAGGGTTGCACATTGGCCGCTTGTACTTCTCTCTTCCATTTTCCTGCAATGATCAAGTCATCCTCTAATTCAGAAACAAGCATTTTAATATCACTCAAAGTTGCAACTCTTTATCTGTGAATGAAGAAACTTACCTTTGTGGCCATATAATTTATTAAAAACATTTTAAGTTATCATCTAAAGGTTTTTGATTCATAGGAATCTTATGAACTATTTTATCAAATTTAGCCATGAAATATCTCATAGGTTCAGGGATTTCCTTTTTTAATTGAGCTAACTGAGCTAAAAAGGAATGGTCATCCTCTGCTACTTTGAACCTAGCTTCAAACATAGTTTTCAAATCTTTCCAGTTTGTTATTACACTATTTGGAAAATGATAAAACCAATCTATAGCGATTCCAGTTAATGTTTGTACAAACAACCTTACTGCAACATCTTCATGTTGGACAACTATTACTCTACATGCAACATTAAATGCATTCAAACGTTCATCAACTATGACCTTCCCATCACCACTAAACTTAGGCAAGTGATCTCTCACTCCTTTGGGTAAAGCATTCCAATTTTTACCTAGATTCAACAGACCTATTGTGCCCCCCACAAGGATTGTTGGCTACCATTGGAAGAATGATATTGAGAGGCATTGGATTGATTACACTAGGTAAGGCAACACCATGCAAGGTTAGGGCTTGAAAAACTAAGGATACAAGGAGTAAAGGAGATGGAGAAGGAGGTCTACTTCTTTCTCGTCTCTCAGGTGAAAAGGATGGCTGAAGATTTAGGTTTTATAATTCTTGAAAAACAGAGTCAACTATTCCTTCATGCCTCTAAGACCTAGTATATCTTCTTGGCTCTAGCCTATTTACAATGCAAAATATTATTGACACCAAATAGACTCTTCAACATTGTCAATATAATTATTTGTATCCTATAATGAGGCAACCAATCTTATTATTCGACTCCCAAGTAGAGTCACCAAAAAACTATCAATTAATAGATTTGCCTTTTCTTTGATTTTTAATAAATTTTTAAAATGATGACTTGTGCATACCCTTCATGAAAAAGAAAATAAACCAATAGTTGGGTGAAATGAGTTTAGGTTTACCCTCTACATAAGAGTGCAGCACCTCGTAAGATATTCAATAAATTTTAATGCATATAACTCAAAAACAAACACACTTTTCACTAGAAAGTGAGAAAGGCTTTCACATTCATTTGTCAACATGAAAGAATTCTACAAGATGATTATCAATAAATGTAAAGATCATAGAATTTACTCCTGCACATATCCATTCAATATAAAAATTTATTCCATCCAAAATGATCAATGTATCATAAATGCTGATCAATTCTCACTCATGCCTCACAGGACAAGGGGGATCAGAGTAATTTAAACAAAAAAGTAACACCTTTTTTTAACAAAAATAGAATCAATGAAATAAAGTATTCCGCACATAAGCATACATCCAAATGAAGATTTCTATATCTTTCAAATACACAAATTTGAATATCATTTGAAAATATCATTCCATTCATGTACAAGAAATGTTTAAAGTGAAAATCCAAAGAAAATTTAAGTCTGTTGCTCTAAATAAAAGTTTTTTGGACCTTTAAAAAGACTTCTAGAACCATATAAATAGCTGTTAGGCTATGATAGTCTATTACAAATAAAACTTGAGTCAAATGATTAACTCTACTTGAGAGTTAAAGAAGTTTAGTTTTAAAATTGAAAAATAAATAACTAAACTAGAAAAGTAGCATAAGCTGCCAGAAACAGAGGCATGATTAGACTCCTGTAGATGACATGGCTTGAACCTATTTGTCTTGTGATGTGGGAGTCCTTTGAATGTTCCTCCATTCTAGTTGAGCTGAAGAAAAATTCAAAATGAGTTGATAATGTGGGAGGCCATTATCTAGGATTCACTGCTTCCATACCTCTTTCTTTTTTCTTATCTGTAAGACCTTACCCTTATGCATTTCAAGCTGATCGAAATAGACAACCAACATAGATTCAATTCTTGCAATCTTTGAGAAATCTTGAATTGTCAGGGACTTTGCTTCTTGAATTTGGTGTACTCATTCTTTGAAAACTTGGATCATATCTAGTGAGTCCTCAAGTGTCTTCTTATCCTCTTTTAGAAGTTGTAGATCTATGAATTTCATGTATTTTTGCATAGTGTTGGTCAATTCTTTCAATTGTTTTAGAAGCTTGAGGGATTCCTCATGTCCTTGCTCAATAATTGAGTTTCTCCACTCAAATTCTCTTTCTAGATGAAGAGTACATTATCATCAAGGTTGTACGCTAGCTTTTCAGCTAGGAAGTTCAACACTCCATATCTTTGAGTATCTCTCATTTGCTTCAATATAGCCAACCATTTACTCTTCTCTTTCTCCCAAGAAACTATTTATTGGTGTAGAAGCACCTATCAAGACCTATGAAGACAAGGTACACTAAGGTCACTGATAGGCCCTATTGAGGATTCAATGACTAAAGGATTCAAACAGTACTTTTAAGGTCTTGAATCAATGTAATGTGGCCATTAGAGCCAATAAATGATATAAAATGTAATGAAAAGATCAAAAGTTGTAAAATTGTCAAAATTGGCAATTAGGCCTAAAATAGGCTAATTTTGGGTTTAAAGGGTAGGTAATATAATGAATAAAATAATTTAATAATGTTTAAAATTTCATTTAATGACCATTTGAAAATAAATGTTACTGCAGGGACAACAACAATAAATGTTGCAAGAACAGATTCGATAATGTGGCACCATAGGCTTGGGCACATGAGTGAGAAAGGGATGAAAATCCTTCACTCCAAAAATCTATTGCCAGGACTAAAGAAGATTGATTTAGAGTTTTGTGAAAACTGTGTTTATGGTAAACAGAAAAGAGTCAGATTTCTCAAGGTTGGGAAAGAGAAGAAGAGTGAGAAGTTAGAGCTTGTACATTCAGATGTATGGGGACCGACATAGGTATCATCTCTTGGTGGCTCTTGTTATTATGTTATTTTTATTGATGACTCAACCAAAAAACCATGGGTATATTTCCTAAAACAAAAATCAGATGTTTTTGAAACTTTTAAGAAATGGAAAGCTTTGGTTGAGAATGAGACAAGGAAAAAGTTGAAGTGTCTCAAATAGGATAATGGAGGTGAGTATTGCAGCAAAGTATTTGAATATTACTGTTCCTTAAATGGGATTCAAAAGCAGAAGATAGTTCCAGGAACTCCATAGGAAAATGGTGTGTCAGAGAGAATGAATAGGACTATTATGGAATGTGCGAGGAGCATGAGATTACATGCTGGATTGCCCTTACATTTTTGGGCAGATGCTGTACATACTGTTGTCTATTTGATAAATAGAGGACCTTCAACCTCTTTGGATGGTGGTACTCCAGAGGAGGCATGGACTGGTAAAAAGGTAAATTATTCTTTTCTAAAAACTTTTGGTTGCGAAGCTTTTGTCCATATTGATAAAGAAAATAGAACCAAGCTTGATGCTAAATCTTAGAAATGTACCTTCATTGGATATGGGATAGATGAATATGGCTATCGGTTATGGGATTTTGAAAATAAGAAAATAATTAGAAGTAGAGATGTTATATTCAATGAGAAGGTTATGTATAAAGAATAGATGCAGGAAAAGAAGCATGAACAGGACAAACAAGAATATGGGGTGTTGGATGAGATTCCTGAAAATGAAATGCCATAGGTACCTAATGCTCAGCAACAACAGATTGTCCCACAAACTCCTGCAAGTGTTAGATGTTCTACGAGGACAAGTAGACCCCCTGAAAGATTTTCTCCTTTTTTGTATTCTATTTTATTAATGGATTCTGGTGAACTAGAAGAATATGAAGAAGCAATGCACGTGGATGCCAAACAACAATGGCAGCTAGGCATGAAAGAGGAGATGGACTCCTTGATGAAAAATAAGACTTGGGACTTTGTCCCTTTACCTGCAGAAAAAAGAGCCTTGCCTAACAAATGGGTTTATCAGCTAAAGGAGCAAGAAGGAGGTTAGAAAAGATATAAGGCCAGACTTGTGGTAAAAGGTTTTTCACAAAAAAGGGTATAGATTATGATGAAATATTTTCTCCAGTTGTAAAAATGACTTTAATTAGAACTGTACTTAGTCTTGTGGTTGCAAATGATTTACATCTTGAACAATTAGATGTCAAAATATCTTTTCTCCATGGAGATCTGGAGGAGGAAATTTACATGTTGCAACCACAAGGATATGAGGTCAAAGGTAAGGAGAACTTGGTGTGCAGGTTGAAGAAAAGTCTGTATGGCCTAAAGCAAGCACCCCGACAATGGTATTTAAAATTTGATAGTTTCATGGCTGAACACGGTTATCATAGATGTCATTCTGATCATTGTGTATATTTTAAGAGATTTGATAATGGCAATTATATTATCTTGTTGCTTTATGTTGATGACATGCTTGTTGCTGGGTCTAACATGCAACATATAAATGATCTTAAAAAGAAATTAGCCAGGTCATTTGCTATGAAGGATTTGGGTGCAGCTAAGCAAATTCTCGGTATGAGGATTACATGGGACAGGAAAAATAGAACCTTGAATTTGTCCCAAAATGAGTATATAAAGAAGGTTTTGAAAAGATTTAACATGCAGGATGCAAAAGCAGTTAGTACACCTTTGGCTAGTCATTTCAAATTGACTAAGGAGATGTGCCCAAAGGCAAAAGAAGAGGTTAATAAAATGTCTAACATCTCGTATTCATTAGTTGTTGGCAGTCTAATGTATGCAATGGTATGCACAAGGCCAGATATTGCACATGTAGTGGGAGTTGTGAGCAAGTTTATGAGTAATCCGAGTATGGAGCATTGGAATGCTGTGAAATGGATTCTTCGGTATTTGAAAGGGACTACTATGAAGGCATTATGTTTCAAAGGATCTAATGCTGCTCTGAGTGGATTTGTTGACTCTGATCTGGTGGGTGATATTGAATCATGGAGGAGTACTACAAGGTATGTTTTTACTATAGGGGGAACTGCAGTCAGTTGGATTTCTAGGCTGCAAAAGGTTGTTGTACTTTCAACTACTGAAGCTGAGTATGTTGCTGCTACAGAAGCCAACAAGGAGATGATTTGGTTGCAATGTTTTTTGAAGGAATTGGGTCAGACATAAGAGGATAGCCCATTGTATATTGATAGCCAGAGTTCCATTCATCTTGCAAAGAACTATGCTTTTCATTCAAGGACAAAGCACATTCAGCTCAGGTACCACTTCATCCGGACTGTTTTGGAGGAGGGTCAGTTATGACTTGAGAAGATTCAAACAAGTGAGAATCCTGCTGATATGTTCACAAAGGCAATTCCATAGGAGAAGCTGATTTCTTCATCAGTTTTTGTTGGTCTTCTTGATTGATAATTGTAGAATTTATACCAGTCAAGTCCTAGTGTTTTATCCAGTGGATGTTGCATGTACAGTGGTGTCGTGTAGTATCAGTCTCCAAGTGGGAGATTGTTCGATGTGGAGCTTGATCAGTCTCCAAGTGGGAGATTGTTGAAATGTGGCAACTGATCAGCAAAGTACTATACACTCAGCACACTGCCCCGAGAAAATTTTTTTTGCCATTTTTTGTTGATAAAAACCGACATTGTAATAAAACCCTAAAAAGGCCAATTTTGTTTGTTGCCCTAAAAATGCATGTTATAAGCGGCTGTGATGCTTAAGGCATTGTAAGGTTGATGTACTATTTTTGCTGGATAATAAGAAAGATTGGACGGTTGTGTATGGTGGACGTAACCCATTCTGGGTGAACCACGTTAAATCTCTGTGTTATCTGTGTCATGTTTTATTTCTTTATCTTTTGTATTTAAATTTGCATATAATTGTTAGTTCATATTTGCTTTAGATCTGCTTGAAACCTTAACAAACACAAGTTCTCCACCACTAGGCCAACTCATGTTGTACCATTATTATATTGTTTTTAATTATTAATTTATTACATGAGATAATTAAAATAATATTCTTAATTTATATAGATGTAATATTATATATAAATCTATTTGTTTATATAAAGATTTAAAAGATTTAAATGTAGAGTCTAAATAATTTGTTAAATATTTTTTTCAATAATTTGTTAAATATTTGTTTGGTGGATGTGTAAAATAAATTTGATAAGATAATTTAAACAATTTCAAACCAATTAGATTGGAGGAAAATAATATCTATAATTTAGAAACTTAAAAATCATGAATTTGATGAAATAAATGTTTATATGATCAAATTTAGAAATGATAAACCAATTACCATACATTATATTAATAAGATTCTTATAATTAAATTAATACAATCTTAAATTGGATCATTAAATTGAAATAAAATCATCAACAATTTTTTAAGGAATTCAAGACTACTATATATGATTAAATTTACTATTCTAGGAGAAAGCTTGGGTAAAGATTAGGGTTGATATAATGAAAAATAACCCTAATTGAATACTAATTTCACCATAATTGTAATAGTAATAATAATTAAAAAAATATACCTAATATTAATTAAATATAAATATATTCTTATAGACAAAATTAAAAAAAATATGAAAACAAAAAAAAATCGTACTTCTAATTGGTGGAGAAACAATCAAGTAATAATGAGTTAACAAAAAACTGATGGCAATTGCAATAGCCTAAAGACAAGTACTAATAAAAACTTTTTCTATAATATCATATTATTTAGAGTTTTTTCTTTGAGATATGTAAATGTAATGGTGAAGAACCAAACTAATTTAAGGAAGAGAAAAAAAATGAAATATTAGTGATTACAGAGAAATCATCTCCAAAATATCGTTCCTCTTCTAGAATAGACAAATTTTGTTTCATTTTAATTAATAATATGACAAACTTTAGTCCATAGCTAATGACAACTCAAGAAAATTGAAGAAATCCTACTTTGGAAACAAAAAAATGGGTAGACTAAAATGTATTTAATATTATTAGAGAGCAAGACTTTTGTAGGTTAAATTTTTATATTTCAAATTTAAAATTTAAAAAAATTGTAATTTTATTTATTTTCTTTTTTAAAAATAAATATCAATGCAGTGGTTAGATATTGTTCATAAATAGAATAAATATATCTTTATGAATTTATAGGTTCATTAATTTTTTATTAACTTAATAAGATGCTAATATTATTAATATATCATTAATAATAACTTGGTTAATTTTAAGTTATTAATAATGTTTTAACATTTATTATTTAATAATTTGAATAATATTGACATTAATCTCATTATGGCAATATAATATAATAATTATGTGTAGATAAATTTAAATATTAAATTAATTTGAAGAAACATTTAAATAATTATTGATGATAAAGTGATAAAGACAAATGGAAAAAGGTGATTTATTAATATTAGATATATTTTTAATAGTTTTAAATGGATATATAAGATTTATTAAATTCAATATTTACAACTCAAGTTTAAAATTTTGCATGAAAAATTAAAATTGTTTTACATTAATTCATAGATTAACTTCTATACAATAACAATCTTATGAATTTTACAAATTTATTAAATAAATAAATATACTTTTAGTGAAAATTTAAGATAGAAAATAAACATTATATGTAAGTATTTTTATTATATGTAAAATAAATTAACTGAAAACAAAAAAACTTAACTTAAATAACATTTATGGAAATAGAATTAGTCATCATATAAAAGGAAAATGAATGCTAATCTTAACTCCAATTGAATGTTAAATCTAAGTGAAATTTAGTTGTAACCTTAGGTAAACCTAAATCTTAAACCAAAGCCAAACCACAACCTTTATCATAACCTAAATTAAATTTTATCTCTTCACAAATTCAACACTAATATTTACTTCAAGTGAACTTAACCCTAAGTGAAATTTAATTGTAACTCTATGCAAACATAAATTCCAAGCCTAACCTTTATTGAACTCTTAACCCTAATCCTAGAACCACAAGCATAAGCCAAAGCCAAACCTCAACCATCATCATAACCTGAATTAATTTTTTTACCATTCACAAACTCAACACTAATCAAGTAACTCTAGCTTAAGTTAACCTAAGTAAAATTTAATTGTAACCCTAGATGTAAACATAAATTACAAGCCTAATGTTTATTGAGCTCTTAACTCTAACCTTATAACCATAAGCATAAGGCAAAGCCAAACACCAACCATTATTATAACCTAAATTAAATATTAACCATTCACAAACACAACACTAATCTTAACTTGAAATGAACCTTAACCCTAACTAAAATTTAATTGCAATCCTATGTAAAAATAATTTCCAAGACCAACCTTCATTGAACTCTTGATTCTAACACTAGAAGCATAAGCATAAGTCAAATCCAAACCACAACCATTATCATAACCTACATTAAATTTTAACCCTTCACAAACTCTTAACTAATTGTATTGTAACTCTAACTAATTAAAATATAATCCCACTTGAATCTTCATTGAACCTAAGTAACCTATCCTAACCTTGATTAATAGTAGATGTCTTTTGAATCTCTTATCTTTAATGAAATTAAATCCCACTCATTTAACACTAAACCAAATTGAATACTTTAACTCTAAACCTATTTAAACATTCAACCAAATAGTAAATCAACTTATACCCTAACACTAAAAAAAAACCAAATTGAACCTTAGTGCAGACACATAAAAAAGTTCCACTAAAATGTCCTCTTATTTAATCTCCATTTTCCAATCATTATCAAGTGGATCCAAATTAAATAATGTCTTATTATCCTATTATTCTTCATTATCTCACAATATTATTGTAGACACCTAAAAATGTCTCATTAATCATGTACTAATTATTCCTCTAATTAATATTTTTTTAATTATTTAAATAAGTTGATTAATCTTATTCTTCTATTTCATATTTCCTCATCGTCTTACTAATTATTCTGTTTTCCAATTCTATCATCGTTAATCATTCGAACCATTTTATAATATTAATTAAATATTTATTATTTAATTAATTGTGATTTTTAATCCTCAATTTAAATAATCTTTTTTATTTAAATAAATTAATTCTCAATTTCTATCTCTATTCAATTAATCATTCAACCCTTTTCTAAATATTAATTAAATATTTATAATTTAATTAATTATGATTTTAATCCTTTAATTTAAATAATCTTTATTATTTAATTAAATTCAATTTCTAAATAATTAAATAGTTTCTTTAAATTGTTTAATTAACTAATTTATTCTTCTAATTTCATTCAAATTCTTCCAATTTCTTTTAATTTTAAATACATGCGCATGATTTCAAAAATCAAATTGAATTCCAAAGTCAAGTTCTAAATATATTCAAATCATTAATTGAATCTAAAATAAATTAAAAATTTGAATTAATTCTCATGCAAAGATTAAATTGAAAATCAAAGTCAAAGTGCAATCGCATGCTAAATTAATTAATTCAATCAATTAATTAATTAAATTAATTATCTTTTCTAATCTCTATTTCTATCTTCTACTTTGCTTTGTTTCCAAAAAGCATTCAAAAAGCTTTCAATCAGTTAACTATTCCATCTATTTTAATTGATTATTTCAATTAATTGATTAATTACATCATTTCTTTCATTCTCTCCAATCATTCTTTTTCTATCTTCTAGTTAGGTTTTCCTAAATAAAGATTTCTTTGTCATCAGTTAATTATCCTCCAATCATTCTTTTTCATCTTTCAATTAGCATTTTTCTCAATTAGTTAACTGATTTAATCTATTCAATCAATTATGTTTCACCTCCAAATCAATAGTTCAACTATCAATCAACATGTGAGCTCACTTGAGTTCTACCTCTTGATCAATTTGTTCCACCTTTCAATCAATCCTCTCCAATAATCTATAAATTGAGCATTCAATCTCCATTTTCAATCCTCCTCTGAATCCTGGACAATTACTCAGAATCACAAACTTCGAATCTTTGTGTCAATTATAGGTTGCTAATGCAATATCTAAGAGCGATCATACCACAAAGAAGAGAAGAACAATGTAAGCTATATGCGATCATGGAATAGGGAGTTTTAATTGATTATTTTACATTCCTATTTTGATTGATTGTATTATTTCATTGGTTTATTTAGAATTCTTTGATTAGATAGGGATTCGTGATTTCCCTCTATTTCTAATGGATTTGATAGATGAATTTTAAGTACGATATTTTGGTGAACCCAACGTGAACAACAACTAATTAATGTTCTTTGTTTTATGTGTGATTTTTGCAGGCTATATGGATTTTTTCATTTTTTGCAAGTTTTGTATGGATTCCAAAGTGGATTTCATCATCACACAATCGTATAGACATGGTTATGCAATCGAGCAGACAAGGTCAAGCATTTGTGTGGAACCCATCATGCAAAAGCCCTTACAGGATCACACAATCGCTATGTTAGGATCACACATTTCTTAGGAATATTGTTGTTCTATTTATTTTGTGCTTCTATATTTTATGCTCTTTGTTTTATCAAATTCTATATGAAATTAGATAAATTTGAATACGGTTTATTTTTATTGCATGCTTAATTATGACATTTTATAGCATGTAAGTTACAATTCAAAATTTTAGGTGTGAGGATGATGAAGGAGCAAAGAAGACAAGCCAAATGCTATCAGCAAATCCTCAAAGCAGAAAAGAAGATACAAGATCTAGAGGACCATCCAACCATCAACATATACAATAGCCTAGTTCTCTCATATAGGGTGAAATATGATCTGATTAATAAAGAATGGACGATGAAAGATCTTGCTAGAGCATCACAATCTGTTTTGTAGGTTCCAGATCAGAATTATCTTTATTTTTTATTTTTTGTTTGGTCTATTTGTGGATCATGCAATCACTCTGTTAGGATCACGCAATTGCTCTGTCATAATTACGCAATTCATCTGATAGAATTACACAATTAGCCATACAGGATCACGCAATTGGCCATACAGGATCACGCAATTGGCCATACAGGATCACGCAATCACTTAGGTATCACCAGGCATTCATTTTGTCATAGTTTATTTCTCTATTTTATGTGGATTTTATTGGATTACTAATCATCTATTTGTAGCCTATGGCAAATTTATAGAGGATCAAATTATTATTGAATCATAAAAACTCATGCTTTCACACTTCATTTTTTGGGCTTAAAATTAACAATGGTTAAAATGGACGTGCATGTATCACACTTCATTTTTGGGCTTGAAATTAACAATGGTTCAAATGGGCATGCATGTATCACACATCATTTTTGGGCTTAAAATAAATAATGGTTAAAATGGACAAGCATGTATTACACTTCAGTTTTGGTCTTAAAATTTACAATGGTTAAAATTGGCATGCATGCATTCACATTTCAATTTGGTGTTTTAAAATTGACATGCACAAGTGTATCTAACACCTAAATTTGGGTTTTTAAAACAAATGTGAATCAAATTGCCCAATAGATTAACTCACATTTCATTTTCTTAAGGGAAAGAATCTTTTATTGTATTTGGGGTGGACCTACTATTGCATTAACTACCTTTCCACCCACCTTCGGGGTCTTGGGAGAAAGGGAGAAGGTGAAAACAATGCCCAATTTTATTTTATTTCAAGTAGTGAGGGGTATCTTTGACTGGGGATTTCATCACCTCATAGAGGTACTTCAAATTGGGATGTGTTGGGGATATCATCTCTCTGAGTGTACTCTTGAGCGGGTTTTTCAAGCCGCTATATAAATATACTAGTCAGATGGCTAGAGTGTTGAGTGAATTCGATGTATGTGGGGGCCTTCCCTGCACCGATAAGTTCAACTAAAGTCTTAAGTGGCTTGCTCTAAGAATCCATCATTGGATCAAGAACCCTCAAAATTTTACAATAAGAACCAACTTAGTAGCCCAAATCCTACATTTAGTGATTCCGAGAGTGCAGATCATACCCCATAGATTCCCTTCATGTACCTTGAATTGTGAGACAAAAATCCCTCAGTGATAAGATCTTCAGATCTTCGGGGAAAGAGAGAATGGCATGCTCGAGAAGTGTGTGTCGTGGAGTGGAGCCAGTGCTACCAGACTCTCTAGTTGTTCATCTTGTTTCAGTATTTCATAAGGGCCTCATTTGAATGGTTTTCAATTTCCAACCTAATATTGTCTTCTGTGCTTTTATATGTATTATTGTGTTAGACCAGTATTGAGTCAGTATTGGGCTATTTCAGGCCCTACCCTGCATATCTCTGAATTCTTAGAGTTTGTTTGAAAACAAGTTCAGTCAGCTATACCTACCCCAAACAATTATTCTTAGACTTGGAAAACAACAAACTTATGCTAGACACAAAATTACTAGAAACAAAGTCCATTTTGAAATGTCAAACAGTCCTGTAAACTCAAGGTTTTACATACTTGTGACCATAGGTAGTCCTTTCATAGTCCTCATTTACGTCCTTATTATCACCCTTAGTCCTTGCATAGTCCTCATTTACATCCTTATTTACGTTCTTATTATCATCCTTAGTCCTTACATAGCCCTTATTTACGTCCTTATTATCATCCTTATTACTTTCATAGTCCTTGCATAGTCCTCATTTACATCCTTATTATCATCCTAAGTCCTTGCATAGTCCTCATTTAAATCCTTAGAAGATGCATAATCTCTATTTATGTCCTTATTATCATCCTCATATACGTCCTTGGCTAGACCTCATATACGTCTGCCTTAGTTCATCATCGGTTGCATAATCATCCTAGAAAGTCACAACATGCATCTTAATGGGTCTCCCAGGTGATGGTTTTCTCCCCTTCGAGCAACCTAATCTAGTGCCAAATGGTGGTCAACAAGAAATCCTTGACAGTTTATGTAACTTGGCTAGGCAATTAAATAGAAACGCACCTCAATATATAAGTCGAGTATGAACTAAATATAGAGTATAAAATTGGCCCATAGAATTGATAGAGAAATTGAGGCAAACCGTCTTAGAGAAGAGGATGAAAAAGTTGCATTACAAAAATATTGAAACACTCAAGAAGTCTTACATCAAATTTCTCAATAGAGAATGTGATCTAGTGTTGCATATTCCATATTTACGTCTAGAGTCTTGCATTAGTGTCATCTTGCATAAGGTTCTAAAAAACGTCCTCATATAGAAGTCTTAAATGCCCGTCACAAGGTCACAAAAGGCAAAAAGTAAGATGGACCCAAATAGCGACTTGTCAATAAATCCAAATTTTGAGGCAGAACTCAAGCTTGTTTATGTAATTATTTTTATACTCCTAAGGATGGTGACCTTGGTGCACTCCTAGTAGGAGAGTGTAGTCTTTAGAGAGTGTCTTAGGCCCCGGATGGTCCCGATGAGCCTAAAGTCTCTAGCCAGAGCATATCCTATTCTTATGAATAGATTCCTATCTTGGATTGGATAGATGAAACCTCCTGTCCCATATGGACAGATGCCTAACCCGTATGGTTAGATGTGTAATCCATATGGTATGGAGGATAAGGTGGGACTAGTCCAAGGATAGGTAACCTCCTATCTTGGCAATAAAATCTCTAGAGAGGTAAAGACCAAAAATAGGGGGAATACAATAACCACTACTTTTTGGGACACTGTGATGCTAGGACATGTGAACAATGTTAGCGGGAGGCTTGTAATGAGGCCCAAAGTTTGTACCTTATTCCTATCTAATTGCATGACACCATGATTTAATGGCTCATACTTAATATTTAAAACGTCAGTGATTTTCTTAGGCATGACGGTAGTGCTGGTACGAGAATCTATCATAGAGTTATGTAGTAGCTTATACCCTACTATGAGGGTCGAATAAAAAGGTTTAGGCTTAATCTTACCTTTTGATTGATATTTCGGTGAAACGTCTTGATTTGTCAACATGTTTGCTGAATATGATCCATCTACGGGGCACTAAGAAGCTTTCCCACTCATCAAAATAGAAGTAGCAGCCTTCCTATTGGGGGGGTAACCTCCTCCGACAAGGCTTCCCTCAAATGACTGCTTTTCTCTAGGATAGCGAGAAGATCCCATAAAGATATGTGAGCCAGGGCTTTCCTTAACTGCTCCACTATGTCCAATAATGATGGCAGCAACACCTTTGTCTCTCTGGGCTTATAAGGAATGAAATATTTCCTTGGATAAGTAACAGCAGTTGTGGGTTGTCCGGGAGCATTATCAAGGGAGGACTTCCCTGGCACATTTATATTTTCTCCCGTTAAATGCCTCTTCGATTTGAGATTGTAATCTGATTGCACTTGAGGAGCCCTTGAGCCTGACGATGTTGCATCATTAGTCATCACAATATCTTCTCCATCCATCCAAGAGAAAAGTGCATGATCTAGGGCTATTTCTGCTTCTTGCTCAGTTGACATGCCCTGCATTTGTGCAATAAAGGAAGCATTATCCATACCAGGGGCCGCATAGGTCGAGTCATCAGTTGCCATGCCTTGGCAACGCTACTCTACAAGCTTTTGTTGTAGATTGCCTCTCGGACAATTTTTTAGAGTGTGTGCCCTATTACATGGAAAACACCAAGAGTTGGTATCATTTGTCAGATTATGTTGTCCTACTGTCAACTCTTTACCAGTGCTAGGGTAGGCTATTTGCAACAGATTGGGCATGAGAACTATCTGACCAGCTGATTGATTCAGAGCAACTCAATTATTCGAGTACTAGTTTTGTTGATAAGTAGGCCTATTAAATTGGTAGTTTTGGTGGAAAGGGGGTCTGGTTTATGGTATTTGAGATCTCTTTAGATTGACTATTTCATTAGAAAAATACCTTAGTAAGTTTTTCATGTCACTAACCTCTAAAGCTAAAGATGAGGGTGGGGGGCAGATTTGCTTGTAGGGGTCTGAGATAAGCGTACATAGATTGGGGAGTGGACGAACTATCAACAACCATTTCTGGGATATTTAGGCCATTTGGCTAATTGGATAGATCTAGAAAGATAGGCATAAGCGGCCATGGTGATAGTTGCCTTGAATCAATCAGGTTATTTGCTGTGGAGACGGTTAAGTTGAAAGCTTGAGGGAGAGTGTTACTGCATAAAGATTGAATCATTACCGACATATCAGAGTTGAAAGCCTTTAGATAGAAAACAAACACCATATTGGCAGGAGGACACGTAGATGAAGGTATTCGCTCCCAAGTCCTCTGAAAGTGGAGATTGAACTCTGTTGAAGCTTCTTGTGGAGCTCTCTTTATTGTAATCAACTGATGCATCAAAGATGACCTATCTACTTTGTCAGAGAATCATTGGAAAAAATAGTCACCTAGCTGGTCCCAACTGCTTATAGAATTCAGAGCGAGGGATTTGTACCAGTCTATAGCTCTTCCATTGAATGACGCCACTAGCAGTCTCAAAGCTACGTTCTGCTCGATTATACTATGGATTGTGCAAACATTGGCTATGTCTTGCAAGTGTTCTCCAAGAGTTTTAGAACATTCCCCGGTAAACTTAGGAACCACTTTCAGTGCAATGGAGGGTATTTGGGCCCATGTGGTGGGTAAAACTAGAGGAATGATAGGACTTGCATTATCCCATGTTATAAAATTTCTAGGTGAGATTTGAGCCATTACTATGATAGGAGTAACTACAGAAGCGCTAGGGAGGCTCTAGGCTGAAGAGGCAATAGATTGATAAACACTAACTAGGGGTGGAAGAAGAAAACTGGGATTCAAAGTTGTTTGGCTACTAGTAATAGGTTTATGGCTCATATACTAGCCTAAATATTTGAGAAGTAAGGTCCCACTGGGTGTGCCGAATAAGGAACTGTTGACTCTAAATTTTACATCAGAAACAAACAGCCTTATGGGAAATTCAGTGATCGGGGGACTGATTGCATAGGGTTCACTGAATGACCTTCGTCATTGAGAAGCTGACTCTTCCTTGGTGTTTCGAGGAAAGGAGAAGAAAGAAACACTTTAAAATATTAAAAACTAGGCTGCAAAGGTGATGTGCTAAAGCATATTTTAAGAAGACATGAGTACATAAAAACCAACTACATGATTATTCTGAGCCCATTGAGCAATCTACAAGTCTGGATTAGAAACATAACCAAGATTCAATCAAATCTTTCTGTAACATAAATAAATACCTAAATTGCATTTACCAGATAACAAGTGTAACACATAGTTCAATCGACAAAATATTAGATATATATATTCCTAAAGTCTCTGAAAATCCTAATAGAAAAGTACATAAAAGACCATTAATGCATACTAAGAGTAAAGTCTCACAAAGGTCATAGGTATAGTTTGATTTAACTTTTTTAGAAAATAATAAAACAATTTTTAAGGCTAAAAAACTACTAAGAAACTTAATTGTCCTTGCAAAGTTCTGAACCTCCCACAATAGGAAAAAAACTAAAGTAAATAGAGGCTCAGGCTCCTAACAAACTCAGACTCCACCATCTTTTCTTTTCACATGTCATGGGCCACCTATCAGATTTACCAGACAAACTACCACTAAAGTTGTTATTCCCATGATGCTCTGCTCTGCAGGCGCACAAAAAAGAGTCGCGATCAAAAAATGATGGGTAGAGGGACTAAGAAAGATGCCACTATGTGAACAACCCATGCCATGTGGCAGCTCAGCACTACTGCAAAAGCAAAAAGAGAGAAGCAAGTGCACAGAACCCTCACCGGGCTGACAACAATCTCGCCTAATGCATGTGAGCGGGAGGAACAAAAAGAGGTAGGGCCACCAAAAAATAGGAAAATGCCACCCACAGACCGATCCTGAAATAATGTTAATATTTCTTGGCGACTAAAAGGTGAATTCTACTTGTAGCAAGCTTAGAACCCAAAAACTCTGATTTGCAGACAAGGCCTTCTGGTAAAATAGGGCAGACCGAGTTGACAACCTATTGTATTTGTAACCACTCATCTTCATAGGGAAACCCCTACGCTTCTAAATTCTGGAAATGCTGCTCTAGAAAAATCACTTCGTCAAAAGGCAAGGATGCTAGCTTGTCCTTCACTAGCTTTAGGAGAGCAAAGAGTTGGGCTAGAGGGTGTAAAAGATGCTCGACCTCATCCACTGAAATAGGATTGCCTAGACCTTGCAGGAAGGTTCTATCCTCTCTATGCGCTACTTGATGTCCGGAACATAAAATTGTAGAGGTGCAAGAGCTTCTGAAGCCTGCATGATTTCCCTATACTGGTTGATAAAAACATTCATCCTTCTAATCAATTGTCGACGGTCCACAATTCCCTTTTCCTTTAATTCTTCATCTTTAGCAGAGTGCAGCAAATGGACAAGATCTCGGGCCACTGGGAGCTTAGGACCGATCACAAGCATAGAATTGCTTATAAGGGTGTTGGCCTCAACACGGAGGGACTGTGTGTTATTAAGGAATCTTAGCATAGGGTGCAATGAAGGGCAGTACTGCTTGACCTTTTCCCAATGAGAAACATATAAATCTGTTAAAATAAGGGAAAGTCTCGAGAAATTTCCACAGGGGGAGGAATGTTTAGCAACCGTGAGATCTCCTCGCTTTTTGCCATTACTTCACCTTGTAGCTCTCTGAACCTATTTTATTCACTAACCACTTGGCTTTCTAGCACGTGGATCCATACAATTCCATCCTGCATCACTTGCTAGAGTTGCGCAACACCATCCTTTTCTTAGCGCAAAAGAACCTCCACATCTTTCAATTTCTTCTCGGTTAGCTCTAGGCTAGTTTCCTTTTCACGCAACTCTTCTTCAAACCTTGATTTTCTCTTCGAGAGAAACACCTAAGCATCACCCAGTTGTTGAGCATACTCCTCCTTTAGGTGGGCTTCCTCATGCAGTTGTGCCTGAATTTGCATGGCATCCCTAGAAGTTGCTTTCAGTTGCTGAATTTCTTAATCTCTTTCTTGCAGTTCTTTTAAGGCCACGTTTTTGGTTGCCTCTTGACCTTTCAAATGTGTACCCAAATTATTGAGGGCAAACTGTAACTTTCCCTTTTCAGTGTTAGCCTAAGTCAGCAATCCTTGCAGATAATTGATCTCGACACAAAGAGCTTTATCTTCTCTTTTTTGCTTGGTCAGAGATTCTTAGAGTTTAGCATTCTCCGCTTGCATTTTCTCCAAGCGATGACTCTTTTTGATGAAGTCCAAAGAGATAGCCTTCAATGTTTCCTCCATCAATTTGACCTTATCAAACGCCGTAGCATTCGAAAGGTTAACACCGATAGCATGGAGGTCATAATCACTGGGCCTCATTTCTGACTCTGATTTGTTGACTTTGGGGAGACTAGTTGTAAAGAACAGACTCTACTTCTCTTCACTGAAATGAGTTTGCATGTGTGGGTAGGCTGGCCTAGTGCCATCCTTTTCTTTTCTTTTAAATGATTTTCCAACACGAGCAGTCTTGGAATAAGTAACTTGTTATTGGTAGGCATCCAGGTTGGCAATAGCTTGACCTGCAAATGTAGCACCAGGGGGAATTGCAAAGGGAAACTGAAAAATGGGGTTGTCAAAAGAGGTCTAGATAGGATGTGACAACGTCATGGGAGAAAATAATGGGATGAAGGGAGAGGCTCCTCAGATGAATGGATCAGTAGATGTTGTTCCAACAATTGGGGGAGGAGTGGACTCTCCAAAACCAAGCCTGCATGAGACGGTGGCTACTTCTAACATCTTGGTGGAAAAAGCTATGGATACAAAAGCTGGAGCTTGAAGCAAGACTGAAACTTGCGGAAAAGTATCAAATGGGCCAACCACTATTTTGGCTAGCGCTAGGGTAAGGGCAGTGGGAATCTGAGCATGCATATCTGTAACATGGGCAGCAAAAGAAATATTATCTTGAGAAGAGGAAAATGGTGAGGAAGAGAGTTCCTGGATTGCGTGCGTCATCGACCTTGGAGGATCTGAGGGCTTGTCTAGGACTTGAGAGGATGAACCTTTTGTTTCAGAGCCCAAATACTGCCTTTTGTTGGGAGGGTCCTCTTGAACCTTCTTTTCAGCTTGCCTTTTACTAGTTTGGGAGAGGGGCCTATGAGCAAAAATGTCGAGAGGAGGAAGAGTGCTAAGCTCACTGTCCCTCTCTTCAATATTTATAATTTCAACTTCTTGCTACTAGGAGACCTTGGGAGATGAAAACCCACATGGCAATCTATTGCCTGTTCCCTCACCAGATCCTTTTTCTTAGCACCATTCAAGCTCAAAACGCTCATCCAAAGAAACATTCCCAATGTTTTCTTTGGGCTGATTTATTTCCTACTGGTAGATCTAGAAATCCTCCTACTTTCTCCATGGCCAAGCATTTGCCACCATGGTCTCATGCATAGCCCAAGGAATGGGCTTTGCGGGGTTGTACCTTTGTAAAATAGAGTAAAAACTCAACCAGGGGGATGCTTGAGCACGGAAAAATCGTTGAGACCCACATACAAGCTTGGATAATCCACTTGTGGATTAGTGCATCATTCCATTACAATCTATAGCTCATGTTTAACTACATTCTTCCTGTGAGATAGGCACCCATCTAGGTCATATCTCCAAAAATCATCAATCACCAACAGCCCAAGCTGCACCAGTTTTGATGTTAGGACGTTCCCCATGATACCCTGATGAACTAGGGTGATGGGACCAATAGCCTTATTGTCCTTGGTGATTGAGGTGTCATGTTTCCTGGACCCTATAGCTTTCTCCACCCGTACCAATTGGCTAGCTATCTTGAGAGAAAGAGTCCTCTCTATGACGTATGTAAGTAGATGAAAAGGTTCCTCAGAGAAACCATGGACTCAGACAAAAGAGAAATCACTGTTTATGAACCAGTCACAGGGAGGTCATTCATTGCACATTTAGTTCATTTGAATTTGTGAAAAGTGAGAGAGTGGCTCAATGGGAATGAGGCCAAAATCCTTCAAGGTGGGAGTTAGGAAACAATCAGAAAATTGATAAGCATCATAGAAGGACAAAATAACAGGCATCCAGACTAAAATAGGCATTCTATTTCCTGCTTCATCGTTGCTAGCCTATTTGATAAACCAACTGAAGAAGGCTTCATTCTAATGTAAGAGTAGGTGAACCAAGACTGAGGAGAACCTAAAATGCTGAAGCTGGTGGAACTTTGATAATTTCTTTACCATTTCGCTGGCTATCAGGTCAGAGAAATCGAAATGGAAACCTTCTTTCTATTTTCAGCATTTAAAAAGGAAACCCATCATTGCAGCTGTAATCTCCTAATCATTTTCATGACCGCACAACTAGGTGAGAATGGACAAAATATCTTTAAGGTCCTCATTCTTTAGGTCGCTATAAGACAAGGCTAGCTTTGGTGAGCCTGATGACTAGCTCCGGTTCAGGATGCTGTTACAAAAAGAGACCGCATCTCTTCTTGATTTCTAGTATTCCTCCATGGTAGCATCTAAGAAGACCTTTGTTTCTTTGAAAAAAGGGCAACACATCATGTCTTTTATGGCATCTGGTGATATAACCACCCTTAAAGAAAGACCACTGGTAGAGCAGGAATTGGGGTCGAAAACATTAGGAATCGCCACCACAAGCTCTGGACAATGCGGGACCATTGGGACTATAAATTGAGGAGTCCCACTTTGCCAAAAATGGGCTACCGTGGAAAATGGGTCTGCTTTATGATGAATCATCATGTTGTATGCGGCCTCCCTAAGGTTCTTTGGCTGCTTGTGGAGCTCTGGTTCCATGATATCTTCAAATGGGTCTATCACTGTTGTGGTATTTTGGGTAACCATCTTTCATTTGGCTTTGGTTCTTGGATATTCTGACTTGGGCAGAAAAGCATGAGAGGTATATGAGAGTTGGCCTGAGGACATCGACCCACAATGCTTCCTGAGTAGGGGTTGAAGAGGTAGCTTCAACTTCTATCTTTTACTTGTGAAAAAACTATTTCTCAATTCTCTACCCATCTCTGACTGAAGGATGAGTTGATAGAATGAAAGAAAGTCTGGCAGATCCTTCTCTTTAATGCTTGGCATGCCTAGGTCATTGCGAAAGAAAAGTACTTAGGAATGGCCACCCATTTTGCATGTATGCCAGCTCATTTTTTAGGGTTGAGAAAACTTATGAGGAGGACTAATGCCACCATTTGCGATTACCAAGAGAGCACTAGCACTGCCCACTGTTAGTTGAGCCACTTGTGACAATTTTATTGTACAAAGTATTTTTCCCCTTTATTAAGAAAATCTCGCACCCACCGGGGTGGCACAAGGTGAAGTAGTCCTACGGGAATTTCTCTCTAAAAACGATGTACCTTTAACAAAATGTGTGGCACTCAGGTACATGTCCATTCCAATCGAGGTACCGACCTAGTAGCTTGCCATTTATGAAAACCTATCAGCAGTTATTATTTCCCTTGTGCCAATTTATGCAAAAGGGCTCGTGCATTGGAGATCAGGAGTACTGGCATTGTCATCATTCATCACTCGGAGCTGAGAAATCTGATAAATATGCCTTTTCAGACATTCCTACTTATATTATCAGCTTTAACGATGGGGTTTTCTGAAAGATGGATACTCTTGTCTAACTCGTCAGCAGTAAGGCATAGGTTGCTTTCATTGGCAACATTTCTGATCAAAGGCTATGGAGGATGATGAAGAGGAAGAATCCTCTGATCATCACCACCATCAAATGGGTGCTCAGAGAGGATTTCATACATGATTTTGACCACTACCGAGTTAAATCAAACATTTTGTCACACTTCATGACTTCTCTGCTTGATGTTGGGACTGGTGGGTACGAGGCCTCTGATCTTACGAGAGCTCTCTTCTCTGGAGACTATCTTAGAGGTTTGGAAGAGGTTGTAGCCTACTACATTCCTTTTTGAGGTTTACCTCTAGTGACAGACCTACAATGGTTCATTACATCTAGGGAAGAAGTGCCTTGGTATCCGCTCGTCGGTGGACTGTGGGCTATGATGCTATCTGCTCATCACTTATAGACAAAGCTTGCCACTGAATTCCTTCTTCATATTTTTTTTATCATCCCTATCTCGACTGGTATACTAGCTTTAGGGACTATATATTTCCACAGGTCCTAACTCCGGATGTTCTCCCTGACTTGGTCCTCATCATCACAACTGAAACTTCTAGAATTGCTTCTGGTCAGGAGTGGTCAGGAGAGGAGGACATAGAGGATGACACCAAAGACTCTGATTCCCTCATGGAGGAGCAGGAAAATGAAAACAATTCTGCTATGACATAGCCCACACTCTTCTTCCTCTGCTTATTCCTTAGAGATAGCGTTGTCTTCTCTATGTTTTGATTTTTGACAAATGTGGTCGGAGGCCTTTCTCAATATTCTAAATCTTCATATACATACTTGAAATATGATAATCTTATTTTTCTTTAGTAATCGCATATTTGAGTGTCTCTTTCCTTTCATTAATAATGACATTTTGAGTTGGCAATTTTACCCAAAGAGAAAGCAATAAAATAAAAGCACACACAAAAGCACTAATTACATTATGTACAATAAGAGGCACTAAGTTAATGAAAAGGTTTTAAATGGAAATCGTTAACTGGGATTGTAAGAAGATCTCCCTGCATATCTTCTAGATCGAAACCATTGTGACCTTTGCAACTTGTTATATGGAAAGGGCCCTCCCATAGCCCATCAAATTTTGCATGCTGGTCAGGTTTAGCAGCTCTTTCATTGAATTTTAGGACCAAGTCGCCTTGTAGGAATTGCGGAGGAAATTTTTTTTGTTGTCAAACTACTTTTTAATGGTTTGTTGGCATGTTTGGAGGGAGGTGAATGCTGCTTCCCTTGCTTCCTCTAGTTCCTTAATTTCAGCCAACCTCACGTCCATAGGGTCATTCTTTGCTATTTCAAAAGACTTAAGTAGTTGCAGAGCTAGGATCTCCAGGGATACGAGGAACAATGCATCCTTCCCGTAAACTATTTTATACAAGGAGTTCTTCAAAACTTTCTTTGGCATTATCTGGTCTGCCCATAGTGTGCTCCTTAGATGGTGGTGCCAATCCTTTTTGTGCTCTGAGCCAATCCACTTGATGAGCCTGATGAGATTCTTATTGGTAGACTCTGTGAGCCCATTTCCTTGTGGATAGTAGTTTGAGGAGGTCTTTAGGTAAATACCTTTGTTGAGGGAGAATTGGGTGAGTCATGAGCCTATGAACGCACACGCATTATCTAAAATTATGGTCTTTGGGGGACCATAACGACATACTAGATCTTCCAAGAAAGCCAAGATTTCAGACTCAAACAAATTTTTCAAAGGAACAACCTCAGACCATCAGGTGAAATCATCTATAGTGGTCAAGATCCATTTGTGCCTAGTCAAGCTTGGGGGATTGATCATCCCTATGAATTCGAGCCCCCATTGTGCAAAAGTTTCCTCCAACACTATGGGTTGAAGTGGCATTGCTGCTTTCCTGCACCTGCCAGTATAATATTGGCATTCCTTGCATGCTCTCACCATGGCATGTTCCTCCTTAAACATGGATGGCCAAAAATATCTAGCACGTGTGATTTTGATAATGGTGGTTGGTGCCAAGAAGTGACCTCCAGATGAACTGTGATGAAATTCATGAAGAATCTTGTCAGCTTGGGTTCAATTCACACCATGGAGCAGGACTCCATCAAAATTTCTTTTGAAGAGGACATCAGCTATCAGTCAGAAACCACTATTTTGTAACCTATAGAACCTCCTCTTTCCTAGGGGAAAACCCTTAGGGAAAATTATTGTCTTCATAAAATGTTTGCGCTCTTCCATCCAACATGCCTCCACTAGCTCTGAAATGGCCATGACGTGTTCGTTTGCGGCTACCTCAAGGTCTTGGGGTGCGAGATCCTATGCTAAGTATTCACACAAACCTCTAACATAGACTATCTTGGTAGGTCTGACATCAACATCATACTCCAAGATTTTGGTGATCCAATTATCTCTCTTCTCAGTGATGTCGCCCTCCATGATATATTCTCTGACTGAAGGGTGAGCGACATGTACTGTGATCTTGTTGCAGACGATGAAATGCCTAAACTTCTTGATGCCCTTGACTACTGCCAGAGCTTGTTTTTCAATGAATTTGTACTTCACCTCATATTCCTTAAGAGTCTTGGAGTGGAAAGCTATGCAGTGCTCTCCATTTGTTTCTACCTCCTTTTGGGTTAAGACCATGACAATGCTATAAGGGCCAAAGAAAACATACATAATGAAATCTTTGGCCATATCAAGATTGGACAGCACAGGAGCTGAACAAATAGCTTCTTTAATTTTCTCGAAAGCATCCTTTCTGTTAGGAGTCCATTTAAAATGCATTTCTTTTTTAAGCATTAGGGTGATGGGCCTCACCATCCTTGCAAAATCTGCAATAAAGTGGCTAACAAAGTTAACCTTGCCTAGGAAGGATTGGACCTCTCTCTCATTTACATGAAGGGGGAGTTGTTTTATCACTTTGACTTGATCAAGATCGATGGAGACTCCTTCCTTAGATACAACATGCCCAAGCAATTTTCCTTGTGGGACACCAAAAATGCACTTCTTCAGGTTCAAAGAGATTCCAAATTCTAGACATTTTTGGAAAACCAACTCCAAATGATCAAAATGATCCTCCTTGTTTTTTGAAAACATAGTGACATCATCTAGATAAATCAGGATGATTTTGTTAATAAGCTCTTTGAAAGCTAGGTCCATAGCCCTTTGGAAAGTTGTACTGGCAATTGACAACCAGAATGACATTTTTTGATAGGCAAATATTCCCCATTTAGTTGTGAAGGTCATCTTATGCTAGTCTTCTCCTTTCACCAGAACTTGATTGTAACCCGAGAAACCATCCAACATTGAGAACATTTCTAATCCTACCACTGTGCTTAACAACTTTTCCATTGATGGCAGAGGATAGTGGTCTTTTAGGGATGCTTGGTTTAAGTCCCTAAAATCCACACATAGTCAGATATCTCCATTCTTTTTCCTCACGGGCACCAAATTGGACACCCATGTGCTATGTTTGATGGGATAGATGATTTTTTACTCTATCAGCTTTCTTAGCTCTTGGCCCATGAGTAACTCAACTTTTAGATTAACGGGTCTCTGCTTCTACCAGACCAGTTTGGCTCCACTGGTAAGTTCAATAGTATGTTGGATGGTATTGTGGTTGTATCCTTTCAAATCCTCATATGACCATGCTAGCACACCCGCGTATTAATCACAATATCGAGTCAATTTCTCTCGGTCTTGGAGTGAAATCTATTTCCCAACTTTGAGGATTTTACCATAGCCTATTGACATTTTGGTATACTCTCCTTTATCAGCCGTGAGCTTCTGCTTATCACCTTTTGTGTCATCTTGGTCAAAAAGGTTCTCTAAGGTGATTAGCCTATTATGGAGCTTATTTGACTTCAACTATATAATTTAATCCCCATACGCCTCTTTAACATTGGACTATAACTAATCTGCAAACTCTCTCGACTTTTGAATGAACGGAGCAATTTGGTCATCATTCTCAAAAACCTACTAGTGGGTGTCATTATTTGGGATAGCTGGTCGAACAATGATGCCAACTGCTTGGGGGTCGACTAGCAAATCTATAGCGGGGTCAAAATTTGACCCACTAGTAGCCATTTAGTTAGCGGATATATTTGCCTTGTGGGGGATTCTTTGGATGTTGAAAGTGTTCAAGCTTTCAATCAAATCCTAAGATTTGTGGTAGTAAGACCTCATACGGACATGTTTTACATTGGAGATTCCCCGAATTTGATTGACAAAAAGTTTGGAGTCCCCTCAAACTTTCAATTTCTTTATACCCATCTTTTCCGCCAACATCAGGCCCTGAATTAGTCCCTCTTACTCTGCTTCATTGTTGGAACATGCGAGTTGTAAGTGAAAAGACTTTAGAATCTGCTCACCCGAAGGTGAAGTAAAACAAATTCTAGCCCCCAAACCTACTTTGCATCTTGCACCATCAAAATGTAGGGTCCAGATTAAAGAAGATAAATCTACTTGGGTAAAGGGTTCTTTAACTAGTTTTGGGACAACCCGACCTTCATCAAAAATGCAGTAAGTACCAAGACCTGTGGCATGATAACTTGAATAGGGGTCAGACTAAATGAATTCCTCAAGAAAAACCTCCTGATTTGGAGAAGTATCCCCTATTATTTCTTCATCCTCGATGAATTCTACCATCCTTCTTTCTTTGCTAGAGATTGAGGTGTGGTTTGGATCAAAATTGAACATAGCTTGATCTGCAACATGCTCAACATGAAGAGGTTCTGAGAGGATTTTGAGCTTGGCACCTTGCTTGGTATGAAGGTTAAGGTGGGACCAGTCCAAGGATAGGTAAACTCCTATCTTGGTAGTAAAATCTCTAGAGAGGCAAAGACCAAAAATAGGGGGAATATCAATAACCACTACTTCTTGGGACACTATGATGCTAGGACATGCAAACAACGTTAGCAAGAGGCTATTAATGAGGCCCACAGTTTGTCCCTTATTCCCATCTAACTGCATGATGCCACGATTTAATGTCTCATACTTAATATTCAAAACCTCAGTGATTTTCTTAGGCATGACAATAGTGCTAGCACCAGAGTCTATCATAGAGATATGTAGTAGCTTATCCCCTACTATGAGGGTCAAATAAAAATGTTTGGCCTTAGGCTTACCTTTTGATTGAGATTTTGGCAAAACATCTTGATTTGTCAATGCCGCTGCTAAATATGATATGTCTACGAGGTGCTAAGAAGCTTTCCTGCTCATCGGGAGAGAAGTAGCAACTTTCCTATTGGGGGGGTAACCTCCTCTGACAAGGCTTCCTTAAAAAGAATCCTTTGCTTTGGGATGGTGAGAAGATCCCATAAAGATACATTAGCTAGGGCTTTCATTAACTGCTCCACTACATCCAATACTGATGGTAGCAATGCCTTCATCTGTCTGGGATTATAAGGAATGAAATCTTTCCTTGGATAAGTAACAATGGTTGCACATTGTTCGGGAGTGTTGTCGATGGAGAAATTCCTTGACACATTCACATTTTCTCCCATTAAATGCCTCTTTGATCTGAGATTCTAATCTGATTACACTTGAGGAGCCCTTGAGCCTAACTATGCTGCATCATTAGTCATCACAATATCTTCTCCTTCCATTAAAGAGAAAAGTGCATGATCTGGGGCTATTTCTGCTTCCTACTCCATTGACATGCCCTATATTTATGCAATGAAGGAAGCATTATCCATACCGGGGGCCATGTAGGTCAAGTCGTCGGTCGTCATGCCTTGGCAATGCTACTCTGCAATCTTTTGTTGTAGATTGCCTCTCGGACAATTTTTTGGAGTGTGTGCGCTATTACATGGAAAACACCAAGTGTTGGTATCATTTGCCAGATTATTTTGTCCTGCTGTCAACTCTTTACCAGTGCTAGGGTAGACTATTTGCAATGGATTGGGCATGGGAACTATCTGACCAGATGATTGATTCGAAGGAACTTGATTATTCGAGTACTGGTTTTGTTGATAAGAAGGCCTATTAGATTGGTAGTTTTGCTGGAAAGGGGGTCTGGTTTGTGGTATTTGAGATCTCTTTAGATTGATTATTTCATTAGAAAAAGACCTTAGTAAGTTTTTCATGTCACTAACCTCTACAGCTAAAGACGAGGGGCGAGGTGGATTTGCTTGTTGGTGTTTGGGATAAGTGTACATAGATTGGGGAGTAGATGAACTAGCAACAACTATTTCTGGGATATTTAGGCCATTTGGTTGATTGGATAGATCTAAAAAGATAAGCATAAGCGGCCATGGCAATAGTTTCCCTGCATCAATCAGGTTATTTTCTACAGAGATGACTAAGTCAATAGCTTGAGGGAGAGTGTTACCACCTCAAGATTGAATCATCACCGAAATATCAGAGTCGAAAGTCTTTAGATAGAAAAAAAATGCCATGTTGATGGGAGGATGAGCGAATAAAGGTATTCGCTCCCAAGTCCTCTAAAAGTGCAAATTGAACTCTCTTAAACATTCTTATGGGGCTCTCTTTATTGCAATCAACTAATGCATGAAAAATGACCTATCTGCTTTGTTGGAGAATCTTTGGAAAAAGCGGTCATGTAGCTGGTCCCAACTGCTAATAGAATTTTGAGCAAGGGATCTATACCAATCCAAAGGTCTTCCTTTGAATGAGACCACTAGTAGTCTCAAAGCTACATTCTGCTCGGTTATATTATGGACTGTGTAGACATTGGCTATGTCTTGCAAGTGTTCTCCGCGATTTTTAAAACATTCCCCGATAAACTTAGGAACCGCTTTCAGTGTAGTAGAGTGTATTTGGGCCCATGTGGTGAGTAAAACCAGAGGAATGAGAGGACTTTGGTTATCCCATGTTACAAAATTTCTAGGTGGAATTTGAGCCATTACTACGTTAGCAGTAACTGCAAAAGTGCTAGGGAGGCTCTGGGATGAAGAGGCAACATATTGATAAACACTAACCAGGGGTGGAAGAAGGAAACTAGGATTTAAAGCTGTCTAGCTCCTAGTAATAGGTTTGCGGCTCATATACTAGCCTGAATCTTTGAGAAGTAAGGTCCCACCGGGCATGCCAGAAAAAGAACTGTTGGCTTTGAATTTTACTTTGGAAACAAATAGCCTTATGAGAAATTCAATGACGGGGGACCAATTGCGTAGGGTTCACTGAATTACCTTCAGGATTGAGAAGCTGACTCTTCCTTGGTGTTTCAAGGAAAGGGGAAGAAAGAAACACTTTAAAACAGTAAAAACTAGGCTACTGAAGTCATGTGCTAGATCATATTTTAAGAAGACATGAGTACATAAAAACCAACTACATATGATTTTTCTGAGCTCATTCAACAATCTACAAGTTTGGATCAGAAACACAACCAAGATTCAATCAAATCTTTTTGTAACATAAAGAAATACCTATCATGCATTTACGAGATAACAAGTGTAACACATAGGTCAATCGGCAAAATTTTAGATATATATATTCTTGAAGTCTTTGAAAATCCTAATAGAAAAGCACATAAAAGACCATTAATGCATACTGAGAGTAAAGTCTCACAAAGGTCATAGGCACAATTTGATTGAACTTCTTCAGAAAACAATAAAGGCTGAAAAAACTACTAAGAAACTTAATTGTCCTTGTAAAGTTCTGAACCTCCCACAACAAGAAAAAAACTAAACTAAATAGAGCCTTGGGCTCGTAACAAACTCAGACTCCACTGCCTTTTCTTTCCACATGTCATGGGCCACCTGTCAGATTTAGCAAACAAACTACCACTAAAGTTGTTAGCCCCTGAAGTTGTTAGTCCCATGACGCTCTGCTCTGCATGCGCATGACAAAAGAGTTGTGATAAAAAAATGGAAGGTGGAGGGACCAAAAAAGATGCAGCTATGTGAACAACCCATGCCACGTGGCAGCTTGACGCTACTACAAAAACAAAAAGAGAGAAGCAAGTGCATAGAACCCCCTCTGAGCTAACAACTGTCTTGCCTGATGCATGCGAGTGGGAGGAACAAAAAGAGGTGGGACCACCAAAAAATACCAAAATGTTGCCCACGGACCAATCCTAAAATAATGTTAACAGGTCCTAAGGTCTTTCATTCTCAACCTTACCCTGTGACGATGCTTTACTTATGGTTGGGTAGTGATTTCACTATTTGAGACTTGTTAACCCAAAATCTATCAATTGCTATATCTCAAACACATTAACAAAATCTCTAATTCATTCTAGACACCTAGTTGATCATATGACTAGTGAAAAATCTAAAATTCTACTTCAACATCGGTGTGATTGTTACACCCAACTAGGTTTCATTACTTACAAGTGAAAGCAAGAAAATAAAAATGAAAAAGTGCTATGCGAATTATTCATCTCAATGCAAAAGAAAAATGATATATAACTAAAATATCACGCATACAAAATGCGACAAAAATCTTGACTATGGGAACATGCAAGTAACTCCATCAGGGCTATGGACACCTACTAACAATGGAGTAATATTTGAGAAATTATAGTCTATAACCTTGTCGAAGCTCTAAAAGCTTGTTGGCAGCGAGACTCTATTCGGGATGCTTTTGAAGTTAGAATAATCCATGTAGCTAGTCATATAGGATGCTTAGGATCTTTAGTAAGCACAAGAGAAGGAATTAACTCAGTTGCACACATAGAGGTAAAAGAAGATCAAAGTTTCAAGAACCAATGGGGAATTTTTTTGCATCTCCATTTGTAAATCCTAGTCACTATGTGTGTTAATTTGGATGTTCCAAGGGACCTTAAGGATCAATTGACCGCTTATCTACTAAATGTTTTGTACCTCCAGTTCAATTGGTGTATTACAAAATGCTAAACAAACACAATCATCCTTTCTCTTATAGGAAAGGCATCTTCATCATGCATATTGCATTAACATAGGTCATATCAAAAATTTATTGTCTCTGCATGCATTTTGTGGATCATTATGTCATACAAATCTACACATTGGGGGCATAACTAAGAAAAATTCTAAAAATTAGATAAAGTCCTGAAAAAATCAATGAAAAACATTTAGAAAAGTCGTGAAAAAATCAAAAAACATTGGGAAAATCTTTCAAAAATTCAAAAATAGTGAAAAACATAAAATTCATAAACGTTGCAAAATCCTTCAAAAATCCATAAACATTCGGAAATGGTCATGAAAAAACTAAAAACATCTGATAATGTCCTGAAAAAATCAACCAAAAACATCTTATAATGTCCTGAAAAAATCAATCAAAAACATTCAAATATGGATCCACATAATCCAAAAACATCAAAAAAGCTCTTGGAAAAGAACTAAAAATTGAAAATAAATCAATCAAAAAACTTGCAATAAAATGTCTTGCAAGAAACAAATACCCTAGTAGATATCCAAAAAACGCTTTGCACAAAGTTAAAAAAGGATACAACCATCCAATCAAACATCTGCAATCAACTTATCAAACTGTCTTATCAATTGTATCATATCCATATCAAGTGATTACTATCTTGTCTTAAATAGAAGAGGATACACTCAAAATTAGACAGGTCAATCTTAAACGGGGTCCACAACTTTCTGAGATCAAACGTTATTAACCATCACATCAAGCAACTGTGAACAAAGGCACAAGGTCAATATAGCTTCTGAATTTTTTCTGGGTCAGTCTTTATCTTTTATCATTTAGTGACAGATCATGTTCCTATGCTACTCAAGTATGTCCACAAGTGACTAGAGGAGCCATGATGGGCATTATCTTTTTCTTTTTTTTCTATTTGTGGTGTGAACTGATGAAGTTATAGGGAAATTTCTCTAGCAGGTGTTTGTGATAGGAGCATTCATCTATTGAATGCCACACATACCTCAACCCCTAGTATATTTCCCAGAATGGAGGGGTTCACTCCTTATGTCTATAAATCATATAGACATGCATCACATAACTCATTGCATCATGCAACATACATGGAAAACAAGGCATAATAGATTGCCGCTAAAAAACAACATATCATATATATAACTTAAAAATGGTAATGAGTCTAAATACAATAATCATAAATAAGCCCCAAGGCTCAGATAACATGATCTAAATGTCTCAACCACCAGTGCCTTTTTCAATAGGTGGATCCTATCCCAAGATGTCGAGGTGGACCCATGACATCACCACTATTGGCTCTACATGTAGAAGTCCTATTGGAACCAGAATGACCTCTAACCTCACTAATGCTAGGAGCTCTCTGTCCCTAAGGTACAGTGTCATAGTAGAGTTGTTCATAATAAAAAGCCTCCTATGTAGCATAATAGAGTCTATCAAATTGTTTGCATGCGACTGTCTAACTGCCTCCTATCTCTCCCTCTAGAGACGATCTCTCTCGGTCTCTAATGCACCATAGTCTATGCAGAATGCCTTGCTCAGTATCTCATCATTGACTAAGTTTGGAAACCTCATCCTCTAGACTTTGGATCCGTGCTCTGAGAATCTATGGATCATCCTCATCTCTTTCACCACCCTATCCTCCTCCCCCCTCTACAACAGGCATGTCCTCTAGCTCCAGCATATCATCATCATCCCCATCCTCACTGCTTGATGACTCTGAAGAATAATCATCTTTTCTACTCATAGACTCGGTGTCTCCACCAATGTTGTCCTCATCTCCTACCTCATCTCCTCCACCCTCCTCTCCTCCTCTCCCCCATGTCGACCCTCAGTCACTGTCTAGGATGTCATATATGTTGTGCTATGATTGGAATAGTTGGATCAGTCAATGGAATAGGCCTATGTTTGGCCCACCATGCATCATCTTCCCAACAAGGGAAATCTAAATATGATCTCCAAATGAAATGTTGCAAGATATCAAGTTGATGTTGCTAGTACAAGGTGTTACCCGAACCCCTGTGTCTAATACCAAGTATGTATTTGTACACATAATGCTCACTAGGCTAGAAGTCAACATGAATAATAGGTCTAAAGATAGAAATGTGCTCCCACACCCAAGTCTTGAGCAATGTCACACCACAACTTATAGATCGATATCCCGAGTATACAATATTGTGCATATGATAATAAATCATGGCTAAAAGACATGGACCCCAAGCATATACTCAATGATGAACAACCATATCATGGATCACTTTGCCCCATCCAACTGGAAAACCATCACCTCATTTGTTAGGAATCAACAAACCACCTACAATACTGCACAATACGATAGTCAGATCATCGTAGTCCAATCAAGCCCAAGGGATATCATAAGGTCCACTGATCTTTAAGTCCTACTCCTCACACTCATAAAGGTCACATAGTCCAGCAATGCCATCATCATGATCGTATACAACTCTCTCACCATGAATAGGAATGTGCAGTATACACCATATATCCTCTAAGATAATGGATGCCTCACCAGTAGGGAGATGGAAGGAACACATCTCGAAATGCCATCGCTCTACTAACACTATAATCAAGGCCCTGTTGGTCATAACCTCTGGCAAATGTAAAACATAATATAGTCCAAGATGTCGAATATGTGCAATCTCCTCATCAAGTAAATTGGCACAAAGATCAAGTCCACTAGGTCTGCTCTATCGATAGTATAGCACTCCAATATTCTCTTGCACACAGAAAATATTGAAAATGTTAGATATCGGATAACGAGATTATAAGAAGTTATCAAACGCATGACACAAAACTTGAATATACAACGAATGCATAATGTTTAACACATGCGTTATATTTTACACTAATGTGTTACAGTTAATTCTTATGCATGACATTTAACATCTATGCGTGAACATATGAGCTAATGCATAAATAGATTAGCATATGTGTGACAACTACGACCTATGTGGTACACATAAGCTCTTGTGGTACATTTAGGGTGAATGCGTAACACTTACTACTAATGCGTTAAAATTGACAGGTGAATGTGTGATGATTGAAAATTAGGTCTCTAGAAAAATTTCAAAAAAATAGCAAAAACAAGCAAAAAATTAGAAAAATACCATGTCGCAAGATATCAGTTAACTATTCCATCTATTTTAATTGATTATTTCAATTAATTGATTAATTACATAATTTATTTGGTTCTCTCGAATCATTTTTTTCTATCTTCTAGTTAGCTTTTTCTAAATAAAGCTTTCTTTGTCATTAGTTAATTATCCTCCAATCATTCTTTTTCATCTTTCAATCAATCCTCTCCAAAATAATCTATAAATCGAGCATTCAATCTCCATTTTCAATCCTCCTCTGAATCCTAGACAATTACTTGTGCCAATGCAATATCTGAGAGCCATAATACCACAAAGAAGAGAAGAACAATGGAAGCTATATTGATTATTTTACATTCCTATTTCGATTGATTGTATTATTTCATTGGTTTATTTAGAATTCTTTGATTAGATAGGGATTCATGATTTCTCTATGTTTCTAATTGATTTGATAGATTAAATTTAAGTACGACAATTTTTTTTCATTATTCCATTTTTCCTCTCTATATCATAATATTCATATTATATCATATATTAAATAAATCCATTTAATTACATTATTATTTATTAAATCTATTTTTCATCCACTTCCTACATCTCTCTCATATCTATTTCATCTTCTATTTATCTTATTTCACCTCCATCTATTACATCCACCTAATCAATATGGAATAAACATTTATATTTCCATAACTGACCTTTTATCCCACATTCACCCTATTGCTTGGATCCACCCTAAGAATATCTATTAAAACCTAACCCCTCTCTTTCATTTAAACCATCTAACAATCTAGTATCTTGAATCTTGAATGAATCATAGCCTCTTGTACAATTTTTAAAAACACAAGACCTTGATTTAAGAAGTGCAATTTTGTGAGTTTGATAGCATGCATGTGTGTTTCTAGTTTATATTTCAATTTGCATGTGTGTGTTTTACAAGAAAAAAATCATTGTTGGATATTGGAAGATTGAATCTTGTATTCAATCCATTTCGTTCATCTACAATTGGCATGCCCGGTGGGACCAAGCATTTATCCTTTCAATTGTTTGTTTTCGCTTGATAGAGGTTTAATATTCTAATATGTTCCGTTTGTAGATTTGTTTGAGGATTTTGATGTATTATTTGTAAGCCTTCTTGGAGGTTAAATGTTTTACTTGCAGATTGTTTAAAATTGTCATTATAGGAATCTGAATCTCTAATTATCAATTCTTGCGACCAGTGATTTATTGGATGGATTCGTTGGTTATTGTTTGTTCATTAAAATTTTTGCTAATATTTGGAATTTGCACGTTCATTGTTAGTTCACTTAAATTTATTGGACATATATTTTCAAAACTACATTTCCTTCAGTAAACTACATTTTTGCTATCTAAAGGACTATGTTTTTGTTTTCGTTTTGCTATTTGAGGGATTGTGTGGGATGAACTAGCTCTGCGTAGGAAAATAAAGGCTGCACTGTCTGTTTTGCAGCCCACGTGGGTTGTAACAGGCCACATTTTGGCATTTAAGGCAATAAAATTATATTTACACCCTTCCAACATTGCCTATTGTTGCTAGTTTTGGCACTACAGAGAACAATTCATGAACAAATTTTTATTGCAGAGCAGCTCATAGGCATTCTTTAGTTTTCCTCCCACGTAGTCATCCTATGCATTGCTTGCAAATCACTGCAATCCATGAGAATAAACATCAAATTATTTGAGCAGTTTTTGGCTTTGTTCAGCCCTTCACCTCCAGATGGCCCTTTACCTCTCTGCTCCCCATGCAAGCTTTTCTTTACACAATTTTTTACATGCAAATCTGTTTTACATCATTTCAAAAAACAAATCTATTCATACATTTTTAAAAAAATGCCTCATTAATACCTTCCCCTCAAATCTTTTCTTTTACAAAATCAATTTTGTGCATGCATGGCAATCCACAAAGACCACGCTTTATGAGGCAGCAATCAAGCAAAAAATTTGCAAGGTTTGCAACCCCATGTAGGGCCCTCACTTCCCTCCATGAGGCTTTACTTAGGCCTAGTTTCTTTTAACTTTAGTTTCTTTTTGACTTTAGTTTTAAATTTTTTTTTAGTTTAAATATTTAGTTTCTAATTTTTAATTTTGATTTTAGCTTTTGTAGTGCTTAATTTGGTTAAATATTTTATTTGTTTTTTTAAAAATTAGATTGTTAAGTAGTTCTTTTTTTTTTTAAATTCGATTTTTAATTAGTATAGAATTAGATTGTTAATTGGTTTTTTCTTTTTTTTTAAAATTAGATTTATTAATTTTAGCTTTTTTAAATTAGATTTTTAATTTTAGTTTTTAAAATTAGATTTTTAATATTATATTTTAAATTAGTTTTAGAATTAAATTAGTTTTTAATTTGTTTTCTTTAGATTAATTAGTTTTAATTTTTGGTAATTAGATTAGTTTTTTTTTTAATTTATGTTAATTAGATTAGTTTATTTTTGTTTTTTGTTAATTAGAGTAATGTTTAGTTTTGTGTCAATGTGTTTTGATTTCTTTTTGGACTAATCTTTGTTGCTTTGTGTGCTTGTGCAGGTTTTGTCTTGTGGCATCCATTTTTGTGTGTCAAAGATCATAATTTTGAAACTACTAATGATATTTGATGCAGGATGCATGTTGAATAAATGGTGATTTGAAATAGATTGTCTAATTTTTTAGCTTAGATCACATTTCAAATTGGCGCTTTAAAATTAACCAGTGACTTTTGTGTCTTGAGCAATAGGCTCTTTTTGTTTTACCTTTTAGAGGGCTTGCCTCCCAAGAAGCACCTAAGGCTCAGTGAGAGGGAACAACCCAAGTGGCAACGGGCTAATGCCAATCTCTTCCGAGCCACTATAATCAAACATGTTTGTGATGAAAGTTGCAAGCAACGAGTGCTTATTAGTTCATACCGACAACATGTCTCCCCATAAACCCTATAGAGCGCAACCTCTATAGGTTGGGAGCCTTCCTTAATGGAGTGTCTACCAATGCATGTATGCCCACTTGAACAGATGCCCTTACTAGACACCTTTTGTGTTAGAAGCCAAAAACCTTCTAGTTGTTGACGCAGGAGGTCGGACCTCTAAAGTGGCTCACATTCTTACGGTTCTTAGTAGAGATACAAAGTTTGCCATGAGGTGTTTTCGTGGGGACTGGTGCTAGGCTACCCCAAAGAAGTGAGTGTCGAGGGTGGATCCAATGGGGTCAAACACCTAAGTATCCGCTCTGAATCGCATAGCTCAGGGTAAGCCCCCAAGTGAGATTCAACAACTATTGTCCTAGCCAGCCTTAGGATTGTGCTTGAATGTGTTTTTATTGCAAAATTGAACAAACATTTTATCTGTTGTGTTATTTGAGTGTGTGCAAAAAAAATAAGAAAATTTCACAATCAACACTACACTTGAAATTGAAACACTTTACAAAAGCATTTGGTCCAAACTTTCAAGTATCCATCCATGTTGTAAAAAAAAACATTGTTCTTGAAACATCAAACCTGTGTTCTCAAAACAATCATTTCAAATCTCTCGAGACATCACTTTTGGAGTTCTGATCTTTTAGGTCCTTGCATAGTCACATAATTCTTGTTTCCCATACCCTTTTAGGTCCTTGCATAGTCTTCACCTATTTGCACCTTTCATCCTTGCATATCTAGTTTAATTATACCTAGTCCTTTGCATACCACCCTTAGATCAAACATTTGTATAGCACCCCTAGATCACACCTTTGCATACCACCATTTGGTTATACCCTTGCATAATTCCCTTATATCATACCCATAATCTTTGTATACCCTTACATCATTCCTTTAGGACATAAAATTAAACCTTTCATAAGTGCCTTAGGTCATTTCATCATTGGTCCTAGCATTTTATTATTACTTGCATACCAAAATCCAAAAAAATAAAAATATTAAAAATCCAAAAAAAATCAAAAACATTGCTTGCACTTAGGATTTCTCTTCTTAGGTCTCACATCAACTTTCGATCATCAATCATCCTTATAACTTGAGGTGCATCTTCCTTGATTTAGGGAGCCTATCAATGTCTTTGAGCTAGTATTCCGCTTGGAGATCATCATCTCCTATCATAGCATACCCACTCTTTGATCACTTATCCTTGTGTCTATCCATCATAGCACAAGTCAAACCTCACATTGCAAATATTTTTCAGACCTGGAGTATCCTTAGTCCTTGCATCAAACATTATTCATCCTCATAAACATTTAGGGTTTAGCTACACAACACTTTCCTATCATATATATTGCATTTTGCATCAACCCTTTAGCACACTCGCATCTCAATCATGTCACATAGATTACATTTTTTCATTGATCCTTATCACATCCTAATCTCACTCATATCATATAGTTCCCCCTTTGCACTTTAGGGTTTGCATCATACCTAGAGTCTCATACATTGTCCTAGGTCAAAGATCAGAACTATCATAAATATCCATGGCTACCTTTTCCTAACAAATTCAAGATCTCAAGAGAGAAATATATGGCATTCAAGCCCAACAAAAGGATTCAATAACCCCTCTTGAGATAAAATTCCACAATATCATGAACAATAAACTTAAAGAAATGCTAAATAGACTATATAAGGTAGAACAACAATTGATTGAAAATCAAAAGATAAATCTCAAACAAGATCCCATAAATTATTCACCAAGACAACAAGACATTTCTTTAAAATATCCCTCAAATAGACAATTTACACCTTTGGGACAATCTATTGAGTCATCTTTGAAAGAGCTTCTTGAGCATAATCTTATCATATTGCCTAACAAGACAACATGGGGATGTGGATATTTGAGTAATTATTGTGGATATCATAGACATAACAGACATAAGACTTCAATGTTTATGGAATTAAAATATTAAATTCAAGACCTCCTTGATAATGGTGTTGTTAAAATTTAAGATCCTAATGATTCACCTAAGGAGAGACTAGATGTCATTACCAATAATAATCAAAATTATGAACCCATGTCTAGAAATGACCCACATGCATCCTCCATCTCTTCCATGATGCCTCCATCTCCTAAGGATTTTCAACAAGAATCCACACCATATCCATCAAATAATGAACCTAATGATGAAACTTCTCATGTTGATCCTCGAGGGCTATCAATAGTACAAATCCAAGCTAGTTAATTTTTTTTATACAAATCTCTTATACGATTTGGATATCTTAGATCCTATACCATCATGCAATCCAACTCCAATCATACCCACCATACAAGGCCCCATCCAAAATTCTTCCCCATAATGCAAAAACATGAAAACCTTTCATGAATCCCCCATGCATATAAAAAATACTACCCCTTCCTTAGAAGTGGCTCCATGTCAAGAGGATAATCTCAAAAATGAGGAAATGAGTCCTATCATAAATCAGAATCAAGACACTAAAACTTTCCAATCCCATCCAATGATTGAATAAGATCCTACCTCCTTAGAAACCCATGATGATCCTCTTACACCTTTCCATTTCTTCCAAGATGACCCCCTTTCATCTCAAGAGAAAAGCATCCTTCCAAACCCCATTCATAATCCACTTCCTAAGCAAGATCATGATGCCTCTTCCACCCTTTTAAATTATCCAATTCAAAATATAGAGTCAAAGACCCTTCCTACTCTTTCCAATGTTCCTCTTCCATATCAAGATCAAAGTATCCCTTTATTCCCCTGTCATAATTCTCCATGCTTACCTCAAGAGTCCATCATGCTTATAAATGTTAGACAGTTCAAATAACCAGAAGAGAACTGAGAGGGGAGGGGGGGGGGGGTGAATTAGTTGTCACAGATTACCACAACCTTAAGCAATTAAAACTTTAATATGGGAACCCAAAACATTAATACTAGAATGCTTAAACCAAATATCAGAATAGTAGTTAAACCAATTAAGAATAAAAAGTAATCACAGAATAAATACCATCCACATGATGCCAAGATTTATACGTGGAAATCCCAGTAAAGGGAAAAACCATAGTGGGAAGCCTATTCATAGTCAAATAATACTTCTGCAGTAAGTATGTGAATGAAAATTGAAGTGCCTACACTTGCAAGAAGGCCAATAGCCTAGAGTGCACTTCTCATCACAAAAGAAGCCTCACTGACTACATAGAAATCTAGACTCCAATCCAGAAGAAGTGTTGAACTGCAAAGATAGCATCTCCTATGCCTAAGTACACTTCTAGTTAAGCTCAATACCAAAGGACAAAATCCTCTTACATAAACCCAATTCGATCTCCAATGATCGAGAAAATCCTCTACCTGAATGATATTTCATTATTCACACATTACATATCATCACATACTCCTGTGTTTGGTCTATAATATGATCTTACATCATATATATATAGACCCTTGACCATAAACAATCAAGTCGGCTACCAAACAATAAACCAATTACATAATTAAAAAATAAGTCGGCCTTAGACCAAACAAATAAAATCCAACACATAAAACATCCTAGAAACACATCGAGAGGTCCAATCCACATGTTACATTAAGCTAGTCCATAATCTAGATCAACCGAGACCCAATATAGGTCCATACACTAAAGAAATAATCTCCATCCACTAAGTCCCAAACATGATCACCAACAACATACTGAATCTCCACCAAAAGCTACAACAACACCACTTATGCATATCATCAAAGATCTTCATCAAAATCTCTATCGATGACACCCTTGTCGGAACCACAAGCCAAGCTTCCAAGCAAACAGGATGGCATCCGATCACCAGACCAAACCAACTGACTGAATATGAAGATAAGTATCATGAATAAGATAATTCCATAACCAAACCATATCGGAGTCTACCAGATCATGCCGGATCCAAAGCATCAAAACAACTAGTGTTGACATCAATGACAAAACATCAATGCAACACATAATCAATTCATCCAAATGGCCAACAATCTCCCCCTTTGGTATTGATGGAAACACTAGATGTGAAAAACATCTAAGTACCAAGAATTGTCAAACAAGTCTCCCCCAATGGAAGACAACCAACAATCTCCCACTCAAAGATATAGCAATGAAGTTCTGAAACAAAGACCAGACTCCCCCCATGAATGATATCATTGTAAAGCTCTGAATTCTATATTTGTCTCTCCCCCTAATGTATACAACTCCTTAAGTTTTTCTTTTTCACATCAATATCTCTCCCCCTTTGACATCAATGACATAAATCTGACAAAAATATCAAAGCAAAAGCATAAACCACGGAATCATAAAACTGACTACTCCACCTGAGCAGTAGCATCCCCACATCAATGTCGAAATGAAAAATATCTTTGATAATGCATACCAGACTGATGCCAAACCACATCAATCAAGTCTCTACTAGAGGGGCACAAACTGCCAATCTGTCTCTAAAATATTCAAATGATTCCCTAGGAAAAGGTTTAGTGAAAATATCTGCAATCTGCTCTTTAGTGTTCACATAAACTAGTCTAATTTCATTTGCTTCCACTTTTTCCTTCAAAAAGTTGTACTTGATAGATATGTGCTTTGTCTTAGTATGAAATACCAAATTCTTTGATATATCAATAGCAATAGAGTTATGATAGTGAATAACTACCAGTGCATTACAATCCACCTTTATTTCCTTCAATATTTTCTTCATCCATAGAACCTATGTACAGTTAGTAGCACCAGGAACATACTCAGCTTCAACAATAGATAAAGAAACTTACATTATTGTTTCTTGCTGATCCATGAAACCAACTTCTTTCCAAGAAAGAAAGCTCCAGTGGAAGTACTTTTCTGGTCATCAACATCTCCAGCCTAATTAGCATCTATATATGCACATAAAGTAAAGTCATCATCTTTAGGGTACCATAAACCATATTCAGTAGTACCTTTTAAGTATCTAAAAATCTTTCTCACCGCACTCTCATGATTTTCTCTAGGATCACTCTAAAATCTTGATACAATACAAACAACATTCATTATGTCAAGCCTAGTCTGAGTCAAATAAAGTAGATCTCCACTCATAGATTTGTATCTTGTAGAATTTACCGGTGCAGAAACATCTTTTCTTGTTAACTTCTCACTTGTAACCATAGGAGTACTTACCAGTTTAGAATCTCCCATACCAAATTTCTTCAACAATTCTCTAGCGTACTTAGTTTGATAGATAAAAATGTCTTTATCAATTTGAGTAATATGTAAACTTAAGAAAAATTTGACCTCCCCAATCATAGAAATTTCAAATTCTTTCTGCATATTCTTACAAAATTCCATGCATAACTCATCTTCACCTCCAAAAATGATGTCATAAACAAATACTTTAATAATCAATATATCATCATTAGTGATCTTATAATATAAATTACTATTAGAATTACCCTTAGTAAAACAAAGCTTCAAAAGATATTTATCCAACCTTGCATACCAAGCTCTAGGTGCTTGTTTCAATCCATATAAAGCTTTCCTTAACCTGCAAACCATGTTTGTATCATCTGATAGTGAAAAACCATCAATTTTCTCAATATAAACTTCCTCATCAAGATCCCCAAAAAAAGTAAACTTAACATCCATTCGATAAACCTTGTAGTGTTTATGAGCAACATAGGCAAAAAATAATCTTACAACTTCAATCCTAGCTATAGGTGCCAAATTCTCTCCATAGTCAATTCCTTCCTTCTAAGAATACCCCTTACAAACCAATATAGCCTTATTCCTTACAACTTGACCATCCTCATTCAATTTATTCCTGAAAACCCATTTACTTCCAATAACATTCTTATTTATAGGCCAGGGAAACAAAGTTCAGGTGTTATTTTTCTCAATTTGATCTAATTCTTCTTCCATAGCTTTCAACCAATATTCATCTTTACATGCCTCAATTATTGATACCGGTTGAACTTGAGAAATTAAACATACCTCATTAGTTGCCAGTCTTCTTCTTGTCATTACTTGATTGTTCTTATCCCCAATGATCTGATCTTCTGAATGATTTAATCTCACATACCTTGGAGTCTTATAACTCTCTATTCCTCCTTCGAGTTCTTCAGTTATTGTAGAATTTTCTGATACTACTAGAGTAAGTGGTTCAACACTCTATTCTGGTAAAGGTGTTATCAGTTCAGATATAATCATTTCCACCACCGGTTCCTTCTCATAAACTTTGATTTGACCTCTATTCAACTCATCCACTTTAACATTAGCACTTTCCACAATTCTCTGCAATCTCTTGTTATAACATCTATATGCCTTGCTTTCATTAGAATAACCAAGAAATATTCTTTCATCACATCTAGGATCAAATTTGCCAATGATATCATTTCTTCTAATATAACATTTACTACCAAAGATTTTGAAATACTTAATTGTAGGTGTATTGCCAAACCATAATTCATAAGGTGTCTTACCGGTTTCTCCTTTTATATGTACTTTCTTGAATGTATAAACTGTTGTTCTTACTGCTTCTCTCCAGTAGATATGAGGTAGACTAGCTTCCATCATCATTGATCTAGCAACATCCAAGATAGTTCTATTATTCCTTTCCACAACTCCATTCTATTGAGGTGGTCAAGAAGAAAAAAAATTTCTTCTTATATCATGCTTCTCACAAAAATTATTTAACTCACCGGATGTGAATTCTTCACCATGATTTGACCTCAAACATTTAATCTTCAATCTTGTCTCAGTTTCCACTTTAGCCTTAAAGATTTTAAACTTTTCAAATGCTTCAAATTTTTCCTTTATAAAAGTAACCCACATCATTCTAGAATAATCATCAATGATTAGCATGAAATATCTATCACCTTGAAAACTTTTAACTCTAGCAGGGCCACACAAATCAGTATGAATAAGATCAATAACATCATTAGATTTGTTTTGTATACTTCTAAAAGAGGTTCTGACCTATTTACCCATTTGACATTCTTTACATACCAGATTATAGGTCTTCACAATCTTAGGTATATCTCTAACTACCTTAGTTGAACTGATCTTCACAATGCAATCAAAATCCACATGATACAACCTTTTATGCCATAGCCAACTCTCATCAATTTGTGTAATCAAACATGTCTTCTCACCAGAATTTAAATGAAATATATAACCTTCTGTCTGTGTACTGGTTGTAATCTCCAAACCTGACCTATTAATGATTTTGCATTTTCCATCCTTGAACTGTAATTGAAATCCCTTATCCACCAGTTGTTGTACACTCAAAATATTATGCCTTAAACCTTCAACATAAAGAAAAATGGTCAATATTGATCTTACCATCCAATGATATGGTTCCTTTTCCTTTGATCATACATGCTTTGTTATCTCCAAATCTAACCAAACCACCATCAAATTCTTGCAAAGATAGAAACTTCCCTTTATCTCGAGTCATTTGATGTGAAGAACCACTCTCAATTACCCATTCATCCTTGTCTTCAATTTTAGCAGCAAGTTCCTTCTCTTCAAGTACATTATCTTCCAATGCTAGAACATCTTCCTTGATAGCCAGGAACACCCATTCCTTCTCATTGCCAAAACCACTAGCAAAGTCTTCTGTCGATTCATCATCAGAATCAATAATGCCTTCCTCATCCTCTATGTAGCATGATTTGTCTATGTTTTTCCTATACTTATACTTGTTATGATATCTAGTGTTAGGCTTAAAAGATCTTCTAACTCTTTCTTCAAATCTTGAATTCCTTTTAGGACATCTAGATGCAAAATGACCAATCTTATTACATGCAAAACATTTAAAAGGTGCTTTTCCTTCATACTTACTTCCTACCAGTCCTTTAGGTACTCTTCTATCAAATAGTCCCTCAAGTTGCTCAAACTCATCATCTTCTCTCTTCATTTCATCCAATTCCTTTTCATACAAATCTTTCCAATCTTGCTTACAGATTGTTGATGCAGAGGCATGAAAAGAAGGTTCAATCTTCACAACTCCAAAAGAACCAAATTCTTGAAGCTGAAAAATAGCTAATTTCCCAATCAAAGTATCTATGTTGACAAATGTATTATCCATTGTTCTCAACTCATTAATAGCACCAACCTTCATCTTGTAATCCTATGGTAGGGCTCTCAAAACTTTAGAAACAATTTCATCTTCACTTAGAGTTACACCACAACATTAAATTCCCATAACAATCTCATTTACCCTTTCCATGAATGCATCAATCCTTTCATCTTCTTCCATCTTCAGGTTTTCATATCTCACTCAGTAACCATCAAGTTTAGCAATCCTCACTATAAGGTCACCTTCATTAAGAGTCTCCAACTTATCCCATATAGCATTTCTTGATGATTTGTCAATCAATCCCATTATTTGTTGATCACAAAGAGCACACAAGAGGGCTTCTCTTGATCTACAATCATTCTCAAGCTCCTTATCCAAGTTTGTTGGAGGAGGATTGCCGGTTGCAGAATTATAAGGTGTAACACCATTTTGTGTGATCTCCCAAATCCCCTTGCCATGACATCTTAGATGAGTCTATTAGGATTCCCATAGATACTGAGAGGGGGGGGGTGAATCAATATCTAACTAGTGATATGAATTTCTTAACTTAAAACATGTAGAACATATTAAAATTGTGTACCGGAAACAAGAAGTAATTCAATAAACAAAGATAAAAGCAACCACATAAAAAACACACCATAGCACAAAGATTTAATGAGGAAACCTGGTGTGGGAAAAACCTCAATGGGATTTGTGACCCATAATATTCACTTACTGGCCAATAAGAGAATATTACTGCAACAAAAGGGGCCTGCCCATGCAAGAAGGCCAAGTGCCTAGAGCTCACTACTCAAATACAAAATAGGAAGTCTCACTGACTTACAAAATGGATTATATAAATCCAGTGTCTTGTACTGCTTCAAAATAGCATCTATAATGCCAGATCCAGTACCGGTTTCTACTCTGCTTCTTACATAAACCCTTAACCTATAATTCACATAATAGGTCTGCCTTATTTTTCCTAGTTACATTCTACCATCCATCACTAAGTATTCTACAATGATCTCTTATATATATGAGTCATTTTACAATGTTACCAAGTCAGCTTATAATGATTTTACAATAATCAACAAAATATATTACAACAAAAATCATGTCGACCTCTATGCCGGTATGCTTCCTTTCACTGCCGGTGCTGGTGGTCTGAGTGCCGGTGTAGAGTTTGATCTTGCTAGTGCTGGTGGAATGCCTTTTTGGTGTCATAGGATTGTAAGGTTGTCATCAATGACAAAACCTTCAATCACCTACAATGTCTCATTGGAGTGTGCATATACCAACAATCTCCCCCTTTAGCATTGATGGCAACACTCATGAGAAAATTCAAAAAGTGTATCCAAAACTTGTAGTCCAAAAATTGTGTACCAAAAATATGTGAGCTCCCCCTGAGCAGATAAGTCTTTTGCTGATTATTTTCTCATACTACTACTCCCCCTTTGGCATCAATGACAAAGGTTGTCAAAGTGTTAATAGAGTTGAATTTTTCTATCTCAACCATGTAATTGGGTGGTTACAATTTGAAACAGATCCTCCAAAACCAAATTTATGCTTTCCAAAAACTTCTTACTATTTTTTATTGCTGCCTTTGTTCTTTGAACTGTACCAGTGAGGTGCTGCATATGCTCTGCCAGTGTTTTATGTCCTTGTACTAGTGCCTTAGATATTTCCTTCCTCAGGGATGCTAGATAGTCCAATCTTGGACTTAGTCTTAATCTCAGTTTCTTAACCTTGTTTATTATTCTCTCCTTTTCTCTCTGTAGCTTCAGTAATTCTTCCTCAAAACTAGTTATCTTTTGCTCAAAAACTGATAATGTATCAAGTGAATTAACAAAATTATCAGCAAGTTTATTTATTACTTCTTGTACCTTGCTCATTTTCTTATCTATGTCAACTGTTAAAAAGTTTGTCTTACAAGTATCTCTATATAAAGTTTTTAACTCCTTGAGTGTGTTGCATAGTTCCGATAGAAGTGTGTCAAACTATCTTGTACACTTCTTTATAAATTTATGTTTTTCCTTTTCTAACCTCTCTTTGAATGCTTCCTCCTTTATTTGTTCAACTGTCACTGTGTTGTTAGTAATGTACTTAGACAAAGTGTTGAGTTGGCTCAATGAATCCTTATTATCTACATTGCAGTTTGGAGATATCATCTTCAAAACTAGAATTGTGTCATCTATATCTTTATATGCCTATGAACTACAATCTGTTATTTTCTTAATGGAGTCCAAAAGAACTTCAGTTACATTTGTTGATTTATATCCTACAGAGGAGGAACCAACATTATTAATTCTGCTGGTGGGGGAAATAACCATGCTTGTAGTGATCTCTAGTAGGTCAGTCTGTGTTTCCATTTCCTTAAGCAAAGGTTTTTGTTTCTCTCCTATTTCCAGTGGCACTGTTTCCACATGAACCTATTGTTGTTCCAAAGTCTATTGCTCTTCTTGTCTCTCTGTTTGTTGATCTGTTGGAGTCTCTATTTGAGTCTCTACCTATTGCCCTATGCTATCAGCTGCCTCTTTTCCTTCGATGTTATCAATGTTGTCAACTACTGATGGCTCACTAGCCATATCCGTGTTATCGTTTGTGTCCTTTTCTATCATAATGTTGGCCTTTTGAGTATCAACATCAACTATGTATAAGACCTCAGGATTAGGATTTGTATCCTCTATATCCATACTCTCATCTGCTGGTTGATCTTCAATTGTTGCTACTGGTGGAGTAATCAAAGGTGGTGGGGATAAGTTATTTCTTATTTTGATTCTAGGAGGTCCACCAATCTTACCTTTACCTTTGTCCTTGTCTTTCTGATATACTTTTATTAGCTTAGGGTTTCTATTCTCTTCTTGTTTTTCCTTCTCAACAAGGAATATATCCCATGCATTTTTAGTTTCTTCTGCAACCTCATTTACTCTTCCAACCATTAGTGCAATATGTTGGTGTGCAGTAGATAATATTGACTAGTTGGCATCTACAATTAGATCATCTATCTCCTTTGGTGAGTTAACTGGGTAAACATCAAGTAATTTTTCAACTTTAATTTTCTTGTCAAGCTCTACAATAGCTTGTCTTCTTGCTTCCAGTCTCTTGAATAGTTCATCAGGTAGTTCATCTACAACTTGCATCAAGGACTTCTTATAGATATCCAGGTGTAAAATAACACTGTTTTCAACCTTTTCTTTATCACCAACTGATAGTGAGTCATATAGTTTGTTGATGTTTTTAAGTTTTCCTTCTTCTATGATTTCATCCAATAGTCTGTCAATCAGAGAAATATTTTGTTGAGTCCTTTTCTTTGGTGTCAAATTTTTCTTCTTAGGAGTACATTTCTTGACTGGGGGCCTCACTGCCTGTTGTTTTTCCCTGGTTCTTCTGGGTGAAGGTGTGGATACCAGTGAAGGTTGTCTTTTCCTTACAACTCTTTTAAATTCAGCTAGCATGTCACTCTCTGAATAAGTTGCTATCGGTGAAATGTGAGTTTCTAGTTGTTGTGCCTGTAACTCATCTTCAGTGATACCAGTTTGTTTCAGTACATCTTCTTTGATAGACTTAGCCTGCCTTGAACCTCTTCTCATAGTTGCTTCAACTTTCTTTACTCTCTTCTTAGATTGAATTTGGCTTTCGATGGTCTCAGCACTACCAAATACCTCTTCCTTAGGTTCCTTGGGTGCTTCCAGAAGGGCTTTTTCATATGTTTCAATGATGTGATCATCAGTCTCATAACCCATCTCAGTAACCCAAATTGTTCTTGGGATAACTGCTTCCATCTAGATCTCATCCTTTTTAATCACAAAACATATATCATCTTTGTATTTGTTAACAATTTCCTATGACAGTCTGACTCTTTTGTTCATTTTGGCCTTTAGTGCTTGAAAATACTCATCAATATTCTTTTGTTTTCTTTCACCCATGTTGTTGAACAAGTCTGATAACTATTTCCCTATCGATATGTCAAATCCAAGGTTCTTGATACCTATATCGAGCACCTATTTGGTTATGTGTAGCATTAAGCATACAAGTAAGTTGCCAAATCTAAATGTTCCTTTCTTATCCTTCTTGATCTTCCCTAAATTGTGTATCATTTCATCCCTTAACCATTCACATACATCAATTTTCACATTCTCATTTACCATATCATGTGCACTTTTAATGCATAAATTGGAGACTGAGTTAAGTCTGTATGTATGAGTTACTTTGTAACCTAGATTCATGCTAATGAATCTTACATTTATGTCGGTTACATCATTAACCCTCAAGGACCTTTTTTCATATGTTGCACCTATTAGATTTGTTACTAGGTCATTTGAGACCTTCTTTGTCTTGTCTAGTCTATTACCGGTGGAAGGTAACCCTGTTATAGCTTTCACAGCTTCCTTTGTAATTTTATGAACTAAATCTAGCCAAAAGAATGCACCATGTACCCTTCTCAATACTATCCAAATAACTTCCTTAGGGAAATCTGGAATGCTGAGGATTTCAGTGAATCCTTGGGTTTCAACAATTTTGTGTTCAGGTTTTACATTTTCGGAGTCATCACATATGACAGTCTTCTACATGTTTTTGATTTCTTCATCTCCTAATTCTTCTATATGGAAATGGATATAAATTCTAGGGTCTTCTGCAAAAACAACTCCTTTTGGGATTTGGGAAAATGCACCTACATTATCATCCTTTTTAGCTATCTCAGGAACTAGCTGAAATACGGCCCTAGGGTGTTTGATTACATCGACTAAAGTAAGGTTTTCTATGAATTCAGGTACAGAAGAGGATGCCTTGATTATAAATACCTTTTTCTTCCTTTGGAAAGATTGATTGCTGAAATGCTTTTCCTCTTTGCTTGAAATGCCTTAGCTCTAGAAATTTCACACTCTTCGAATGTTTAAATGCTCGGTGAAGTGAAATGGAGCCAAAAACACTAATTTATATTGTCAATCTGCCAACTACCACATTTAATGCATGTCGGTTAAGTAATTACTTAACTTTTTCTACCAGTATAGAAGTAATTTGAACTTCTTACCATCAATCGAGGGAATAATAGCATATTTCACATTGATTGCCAAACCTTCAAAAGAATTTTCTTCAATTAGATGAAGAGACTCCTTCTGGTGGAGTGCTACACTATTCTTCTAGTAGAGTGTTGCTTGGTTCTACCAGTGGAGGAGTATTCCCAACACCATTTAGGTCTAACTTTCTAATCCATTGTTTTGAGAATTCTTGCTTAACTTCTTCAACCTTTTCTTTTCCTTTCAAACTAGAACCTTTGTTGTCTACCGGTGGTGCCTTACTTCTGTAGAATCTTGCAATATCTCCAATCTTGTTACAAGCATAACAAGTCAAATTATTTTTCTGAATAGCCTTTCAATAACCTATGCTAGTTTGTGTTCTACATTGATTAGATAAGTGTCCAAATCTTCCACAAACATAACATCTCACATTCATTCTACAATTATTAGAGTTATGACCAACTTTGTTGCATTTTGAACATTGACCGGTGGGTGCATTGGTATTCTGATAATTTCTAGATCTACATTGATTTTCTCTATGACCATACTTGTTACAGTTAAAGCATTTGCCATTGAATTTATAAGCACTAGGTTGTCTTATGGGTTTGCTATGATCATGTGTGTTTGCAGTATTGGATCTTTCACCAACTTCAAAGCAAATTCCACAAGTGTCACCTTTAGGTTTTTTATTCTTCAGCAGTTACCAAGTTCTTATGAGCTTTTCTTGAATTTCTCTTTATGTTGATTTGAAGTATCTAGTTCTATTTCTAAGACTTCTTTCTACCTCATCAGTTCATTTGAGTCATTCTGAGTGTGCATCAGATCTATCTTCAACAAATCATTTTCATAACTGAGTCTTGTGTTTTCATTTGCAACATCACTTAGTCTTCTAGTCAAATCTTCTTCATTCTTCTTTCTATTTCAATTTCTTTACAGAATCTCATAGTCATATTCTGCATCTCATTCTTTGTCGTTGTGTTCTCTTGCTTCAACTTGTTTATCATATCATTAAGAGTTTCTTTTTCATCATTCTCATTTTGCATCTTTTCACAAAGTTCTCTTCTCTTGTTTCTTGAAATAGTAAGATTTTCTTGAAGTGCTTGAATGATATCCTGAGTATCCTTTAGATCATCTTCAAGTTTGATATTTTTCAATTTTCTGCATCATAGTCTGAGAGAGTTCCTTCAAGTTGCTTCATCAAGTTTTCCATCTCTACCGGTGTCAAGATCTTCCTCAAGCTATTAGGCTTCTAAAAATAGAGGACCTCGCTCTGATACCAATTGTTAGGATTCCCACAGATACTGAGGGGGGGGGGTGAATCAATATCTAACCAATGATATGAATTTCTTAACTTAAAACATGTAGAACATATTAAAATTGTGTACCGGTAAACAAGGAGTAATGCAATAAACAGAGATAAAAGAAACCACATGAAAAACACACCATAACACAAAGATTTAACAAGGAAACCCAGTGTGGGAAAAACCTCAGTGGGATTCATCACCCACAATATTCACTTATTGGCCAATAAGAGACTATTACTGCTACAAGAGGGGCCTGCACATGCAAGAAGGCCAAGTGCCTAGAGCTCACTACTCAAATATAAAATAGGAAGTCTCACTGACTTACAAAATGGATTATATAAATCCAGTGTCTTGTACTACTTCAAAATAGCATCTATAATGCTAGATCCAGTACCGGTTTCTACTCTACTTCTTACATAAATCCTTAACCTATAATTCACATAATAGGTCTGCCTTATTTTTCCTAATTACATTCTACCTTCCATGACTAAGTATTCTACAGTGATCTCTTATATGTATGAGTCATTTTACAATGTTACCAAGTTGGCTTATAATGATTTTACAATAATAAACAAAATATATTACAACAAAAATCCTATCGGCCTTTGTGCCGGTATGCTTCCTTTCACTACCGATGCTGGTGGTCTGAGTGCCAGTGTAGAGTCTGATCTTGCTAGTGTTGGTGGAATGCCTTTCCAGTGTCATAGGATTATAAGGTTGCCATCAATGACAAAACCTTCAATCACCTACAATGTCTCATTGGAGTGTGCATATGCCAACAGAGTCTCCATATGAATCTTCCATACTGTGTAATTTGTTCCATCAAGCCTAGGAATATCCCTCTGAAAGATAGCTCTAGATGAACTGGATGAACTTGAACTATTAGTCACCATAGGATCTTCCTCAAGTTTTTAAGATTTTGGCAGAGAGGACCAAATCTTTGATACCAATTGTTAGACTATTCAAATAATCAAAAGAAAATTGAGAGGGGGGGGGGGGTGAATCGCTTGTCAAAGATTAATAGAACCTTAAGCAATTAAAAATTTAATATCGGAACCCAAAAAATTAATACTAAAATACATAAACCAAATACCAGAATAGCAGTTAAACTAATTAAGCATAAACAATAATCATAGAATAAATACCATCCACATGACACCAAGATTTATACATGGAAAACCTGATAAAGGGAAAAACCACAGTGGGAAGCCTACCCATAATCAGATAATACCTCTACAGTAAGTATGTGAATTACAATTTATGGGAATGCACTTGTAGGAAGGCCAACAACCTAGAGCACACTGCTCATCACAAACGAAGCCTCATTGAGTACATAGAAATCAAGACTACAATCCGGAAGAAGTGTTGAACTGCAAAGATAACATCTCCTATGCCTAAGAATAGTTCCGGTTAAGCTCAATACCGGAGGACTAAATCCTCTTACATAAACCGAATTTGATCTCCAATGATCGACCAAATCCTCTACCTGAATGATATTACATTATTCGCACATTACATATCCTCACACATTCCTATGTCTAATCTACAATGAGATCTTACATCATATATATACAAACCCTTGACCATAAACAATCGAGTCAGCTACCAAACAATAAACCAATTACATAATTACAAAACATGTTGGCCTTAGACCAAACAAATAATATCCAGCACATAAGACATCTCAGAAACACATCGAGAGGTCCAATCCACACATTACATTAAGGCGGTCCATAACCTAGATGAACCAGGACCCAATATAGGTCCATATGCTAAAGCAATGATCTCCATTTGCCAAGTCTCGAACATGATCACCAACAAGATCCTGAATCTTCACCAAAATTTGCACGAACACCACTTATGCATATCATCAAATATCTTCATCAAAAGCTCTACCGGTGAAACCCTCACGTGAACCACAAACCAAGCCTCCAAGCAAACAGGATAGCATCTGATCACCAGACCAGAACCAACTAACTGAATATGACTTGAGTATCATGAATAAGCCAATTCCATTACCAAACCATACCAGAGTCTACCGGATCATGCCAGATCCAAATTAACTAGAAACTACTCAGCCTACTGGGACAAGAAGGGTGTTGGTAAAGCATCCAAATAGCTAGTGTTGACATCAATGACAAAACATCAATGCAACACATAATCAATTCATCCATATGGCCAACAATAAAGCCCTCTCATGATCCTATCATTCCTTACAAACTACTTCCACTTCAAAATGGACTTGCCTCTAGCATCAAAAGTAGGAAGAATCCCTTTGTTAAAAAGATCTTCCAAAGCATGCATTATTGAAGAAATGGATGAGACATGATCCATGAATAGGGTATATTAGAACCCCTTGATATAAAAGAAAATCTTGATTATAATGGCTACATTCCTCACTCTCAAGATGTCGGGATCCTTCATAAATCATACATTTCTCTAGTTAAATCCAAACACACACCTTATGGATCCTCCAAATCTATTTTGGGTCCCTATATACCAAAATCAAGTCCTTGAAACCTTTCATCTATCTTGGCTCCCTATATCCTGCCATCTCCTATCCATGTTGCCCCTATCTTTCAATCCACTAACCTTACCATAAGTCAAGATTAACAAAGGCACACATCCTTGAGAACCTTCCTACAA